>NC_134489.1:98611096-98751096 GCF_040206685.1 Ascaphus truei
TCCGGAGAAGGTAAGACCCTCCCTCTCAATTAAAAAAAACAGATCTATCTCTCTCTCTTCTTCCCCCTCCTTAATAATAATATAATAATAATAGCATGTTTTTGTATAGCGCTGCTAGTTATACGAAGCACTTTACAGAGACATTTTGCAGGCACAGGTCCCCGCCCCGTAGAGCTTACAATCTATGTTTTTGGCACCTGAGGCACAGGGAGATAAAGTGACTTGCCCAAGGTCACAAGGAGCCGACACCGGGAATTGAACCAGGCTCCCCTGCTGCACACTCAGTGCCAGAGTCTGTGTCGTTACTCACTGAGCCGCTCCTTCTCAGGGGTGAGGTGAGAAGCGATCCTGCCAGTCCGGGGGCCTCAGTCTCCCTCCCCCAGCTCCCCGTCCAGTCGGGTGGAAGTTGGATTTCGGCATCGACAGGAGGAGGGGGCGCGGGGCCCCCGGAGGCGCGGAGCCCAAGGAGATCACTTTGCCTTAAGGCCGGCACTTCATATTTATATACTTTGCCACATGCAAATATAGCGCGGACATATACAGTGATTTACACACATACTGCACACTCACTCGTTGGCACTCCCTTTTTCTCATACATTATTTAAAATGTTTTGTTTCAGACTTTAGCGAAAGGGAAAAGTATTAGCACAGACCCCATGAAACTGTTCCAGTCTCGCCGCAAATGGCAGGTAAGTAATTGTAACTTTGTAACCCTGTAGAATTCGGCTATTTGTGTGTTTCAAATAAAAATAGTTCATAACGTGACAGGAACTGCAGAACCCTTTAAGACTATATTGGGACTCAGTGGAACCCCAGTCCACTTAACCTATATAGATAAATAGTATGGACTGTATCTTTTTCTATTTCATAATTTATATCATTTCAGTATAGCCTGTAATAACTTTTTTAATAATTTAGTTAAATCATATAGAAAAAGCTAAAATGATTAGAGTAACATTTCCACCAGTACCAATTTTTCCTCAGGGAACCTTTAGTAACATCCCAAGGAACCCCATGGTTCCATAGAATACAGGTGGATAAACTAGAGCTAGAGGAACATTGACAAAACATGTAATCATTTACCTTTGCTCACACAGCGCTCACTTATCAATTACAAGTCCAACATGGTGATGAGGTCCATCCCAGAGCTTCTGCAGGACACCAGTAACCACTTGTCTATCGCAATCCCCAAGCACCCCAAGGAATCCTCGGGCTTGTCATCCTCTTCAGATTCAGATGACCTTGAGGAGCTGCCATTTGTCCCAATGCCCCTTCAAGTCCAGTTCTCCAGCTCTCGCATGTCCCTTAATGAGATCCCCACAGATGACGAGCTGCCCTCTCAATCCCAAGAAGATGCAATCGTCCCTGGATTCCAGGAGGAGGGCGAGGAGTCTATGGAACCAGTCTGCGCTATCACAGAACCGGAAACCCAACGTAGAGAGGCAGCAGAAGTATCATCCAGACGCCCAAGGGGATCCCTTACAAGGAAGAGGTCAAGTGAAGTCGAAAGTAATTCTTCCTCTGACGAGGAGATCTCAGAAACCCAGAGAAAGCAGGAACATCCGCGGAAGCCTCTTAAAAAAGGATCCAGCTTGGAAGCTCCAGAAGCCCCTGTTGATGAACTAGCAACCCCACGCAGGGGAGAGTTCAGAAGAGGAAGCTCTGCAGACAGTGCCCTATTGCTCAATCTGTCCCCAGAGGATGGAGAAGGAAGGGATCGATTGGACAGAGGCATGACCAAAGCAGCCTCAATGGAGCTTCCTACCCGAAGCCGGAGCCCGGCTAGGCTGGAAGATCGGAGCTCACAGCGTCGGAAGTTGGGGTCAGCAGATGAGGAGTATGCCCAGCGCCTGGAGTTGATGCGGCAGAGGCTATTGAGAGGAGGTTCAGCGGATGGTAAGCTCAGTGGGCTTAGAGGCCCCTTGATGGAAACCCTTTCTGTTGACAAGAAGCGAGCAGAGCAGCAGTCTATGCGTGCCCAGCGATCCGAGCAGATGACTTCCTCACCAAAGCCTATCCCTGCAATCAAGTTGACCAGGGCTGCATCAAGCGAGGCAGCTCCAGGACGAGAGGCGACAGGGGAAAGGGTCCTGAGAAAAACCAGCTCCTTTTCACATAGTGACACAGAGCCACTTGTCCTGCATCGTAGGTCAGGAGCACCACTGGAAATCCCTCTTGCTCAGGTGGAGGCACAGCGTCTAAAAGAGTCTCCCTCTCTATCGGCCCTGACTGACCAGTCACAGTTGGAATCTCGTCCTGTAACCCCTCGAGAGAGTTCTCCCAAACCACTGACACCTGATCTGAGCCAACCAAAGTTCAGCACTGGGGAGCCTGGAGCTCAAAATGTTAAAGAAACTGAGAAAGACACTGCATCCTCTCCTCCGAAATCTGAAAAAGAGAAAATCTGTAAGGAGAAAATCTTGGACATTGGGCTTCTAAAAGTGAATACAGTGATGAAGGATGCAGTACCCAAGAAGGAAATACCTGGTATCCAGCTAGCTCTAGCACCTGAAAAGCCACCTCGAGCTGACAAGACATTGTCCAAAGTAGCTGCTGTTCCAGTAGAGGAGACACCCCCAAAACAGCCTTCACCTTTACCATTTCTGACTAAAGAGCCCCTGCCAAAGCCAACAAAGGAACCTTCACCCCCTCCAAAGCTGACAAAGGAGCCTCCAACAACAGCAGTGAAACATCCTTTACCTAAACCAAAGCAGACTAAGGAACCCACACCAGAAAAGCACTCATTGGCCCTGCCAGTTCAGATTAAGGAGCCCTTACCAAAGCCAGTTATTGTCACATCACCTTTGCCCGTGCAGCTAAAGAAGCCGTCGCCAGTGCCGATGATTGTTCCACCACCCCTGCAGGTGCCAGTTATTGTTCGTTCAACCCTGCCGGTGCATGTTAGAGAGCCCCCAGCAGTACCAGTGAAGATCCCTTCACCTCAACTGATGCCAGTTAGAGAACCCCCATCTGTGCCCGGGTCCCAACAATCACAAGCCATCACGACAGCCAGACGATCACCCTATGCTGATATGTTGCAGACTCTCCAGATCTCAACATCACCTGAGGGCTCTCAGGAGCCAGAGGAATCCTTAAAAGGTCCAAAAGGCACCTCAGCAGCTAAGCCCAGTCCCCAGGAAATGTCTTTACTCTCTGCAGAAAAGCGGAAGCCTCATTCTACTACTACTGCCAAGGTGGCTTCACACGTGATCCAGAAGGAAGAGGCAGCAGAGTCCCCTGTTATGTCCACTCTTGAGAAGACCTCGAGCACAGAGAATGTCCCATTTATTAGCAACATCGACTCAGAAGAAGTCTTTGAAGCCAAGTTTAAGCGGAACCGTGAGTCTTCTCTTACCCGAGGTCTGAAGCTTCTAACCAAGTCTCGGTCAGAGGAGAAGAATTTAGCGGCTGCCCACGCATCACGGGAAGAAGACATGTACCGACCCAGTCCTGTGGGGGTTCCACTTGAGTTTCTTGTGCCCCAGGCTCTCGGGATAGAGGATAGGAGTAGATCTGTGCAGGACCTGCCAGAGGCCGAGAGGGATTCAGGCTTCATGAGAAGACTCTCTCTACGGTTCAAGAGGACTCCATCAACCGAGCGGAAGGAGAGATCAGCGGAAGAGGGGGAGGGGTCAAGCTTGCGGGGTCGTCGCCTCTCCTGGACTCTAGGACGTGGAAGCTCCAAGGAGAGGAAGGACACGGATAGCTTACAATCAGAGACAGGATCCATAGAAGTGATTACTGACACCTCTGTCAAGGAGCAGAAGAAGCCTAGCGACTCCCCTGTGCTGGCCATAAAGAAGAAGATTGGTAGCACCATGGACCGTTTCTCCATGAGGCTGAGGAGTCAGTCAGAAGACAGGAGAGAGACAGAGAGGGTAGAAAGGAAGGAGGAGAGACCAGAAAAAAGGACTCCTCTGATGTCACTGCTCAGGAGGTCCAACTCAGAAGGGGAGAACATGCGAAAGATAGGGATACCCCAGAATCAGCTTGCCTCCCAGGCTGGATCAGCACCGTCCACAGAGTCCATCCAGTCTGGGCTTAGCATCAAATCCGAAATGGTGGTTAAAGGTGAGTTGGTGGAATTTTGCTTGAAACGTGAACAAATGTAATATTACAACATAAATTAATTATTACTAATTGCGGCCAGGGGAAAGAGACTTTGAAGGGAATGTTCTGTGTAGTTTATACATATTATTCACAGCCCATCTTTATTGGAAGGAAGGTTTGCCACAAAGATGAACCATAAGGGAATAGTAATGGCTATAAGGACATTTCAGTCTCTCTTTTCGTTATAAATGACACCACAAGACAAAATTGCTTCCTTTTGCAGGAAAAATTTGGAAATCGCATTCATTTAATATTTTAATGCCAATGTTTAAAAAGGGCACAGGGATAAAACACTACAAGGTAACCCCTTCAGTGCCACAACGGTTGCACATTACTTGATCTTTTGTATTCCTTATTCTACAAACCTATAGGATTCCTGGTAACTATCCAAAGCTCTACTGGGATACTGTACCATGGATAAACTACCCCAAATTAAACTGAGGGTACCTTCCCATTCCGAGAATAATCTTGCTTGCTGCCTTTACAGACACAGGGGATGGACGTTCCCGGTGGGACCGCTGGGGTCTGTCACGTGGGAAGAAGGAGAAAGTGATCCCTCAGTCCAGTATTCCAGCCAGTCTGATGCATGAGGACGGCAGCATAGTCGGCAGGCAGTACATCCGCAACGAGTCAGGTAGGAGATGTTCCATCCTGTGGGGTATCTCACATCACATGGTGGGTGGGGGTGGGAGATGAAGGATTTGCGTCTTGTATTAATAAAATTAAGCTCTAAACTTTCCCTATAACGTCATGGCTAAAGGTCAAATTTATTTGGGAAAGAACCCTGTTATTGAAAAATATTATTATTAAGAACTATATTTAAATTTAACTTTTTTACAAATGACATTACATGTATTTAATAATGAGGCAGAAAACCCATTGTTTCCTTCCAATTCCCTAAATGATTTATGTTAGAACGTTCAGAGATAGATTTATTTTTTTTTATTCCTGAGATTAGATGTTTTGCAGGTTGTGATTCTTTTTACTGAAGCAGTATGTGTTTTGGGGGCAGCTAAAACGCCTACACATAGAGATTTATATAGAAGTCTAAAAGTATACAAAGGACACTAATATTGGGACTATAAAACGTGTAAGTGCCGGAAAAGATCAGTGTGTCTTTGAGTTCTCTGTACTGTGAGGGCTAATCAGTGGTGCTATTAAAGCAGTGTCACTTCATTGTATTAATCCCATGCAGTCCTTATCAGTGAGCCATTAAAGATAAGGGGAGACTGTATGTACAAGCATCTCCAGAACAAAGTGACGTAGGGACATCACATACAAGGGAGCAGTACGAGGAAATCAACCCCCTCCTGTAGCTTTAAATAATACATTAAAAATATGCATGTCAAATTTAGGTGAAAAGGGGTTTCAATTACCCAGATGAGACTCCATAAGCATGTCACTGGAATGAGTTCACTTTGGTCCTAAGAGGATTCTTGAATGGGTTTAAGTTTTCTAGTTACTAATAATGCACATGTCAGAAGGTGTGAACTGGGATCTGTGGAGGAAAGAAGGGTGCGGTACTGCAAGTTTAATTCAGCTGTGCATCTATTTTCATATACTGTACATCTCTCTGTCAATGATAAAAGTACAGGTTATTTTTTAGGAGATTTCTATTATTGATGTGGTTATTATAATTGACAAAAAACAAGCACAGAAAGCAATTAAATATTTATTGAATATATATCTCTAAGCCAACGATGGAATTTATTTCCAGCTTATGCAATTCTTTAATACTCTTCTCCCTCCTCTCCCTCTCCCTCCCCTTCCACGCTGTCAGTGCCGACTTCTTCATAATCCTTCTCCAGGGCAGCCATGTCTTCACGGGCCTCAGAGAATTCTCCTTCCTCCATCCCCTCTCCCACGTACCAATGCACAAAGGCGCGCTTGGCATACATTAGATCAAACTTGTGGTCCAGGCGAGCCCAGGCCTCTGCGATGGCGGTGGTGTTGCTCAGCATGCACACAGCACGCTGCACCTTGGCCAGGTCCCCACCTGGAACCACAGTGGGAGGCTGGTAGTTGATGCCAACCTTGAAACCTGTTGGGCACCAGTCAACAAATTGGATGGTGCGCTTGGTCTTGATGGTGGCAATAGCAGCATTGACATCTTTGGGCACCACATCACCACGGTACAGCAGGCAGCAAGCCATGTATTTACCGTGACGGGGGTCACATTTCACCATCTGGTTAGCCGGCTCAAAGCAAGCGTTGGTTATTTCAGACACAGAGAGCTGCTCATGGTAAGCTTTCTCTGCAGAGATAACCGGGGCGTAGGTGGCCAGAGGGAAGTGGATACGGGGGTAGGGCACCAAGTTGGTCTGAAACTCTGTTAGGTCCACATTCAAAGCACCATCAAATCTCAGGGAGGCTGTGATAGAGGACACGATCTGGCCAATCAGGCGGTTCAGATTGGTGTAGGTTGGACGCTCAATGTCCAGGTTCCTGCGGCAGATGTCATAAATGGCCTCATTGTCCACCATGAAGGCGCAGTCTGAGTGCTCCAGAGTGGTGTGGGTGGTAAGGATGGCGTTGTATGGTTCAACCACAGCCGTTGAGATCTGTGGAGCTGGATAGATAGCGAATTCCAGCTTGGACTTCTTGCCGTAGTCAACAGAGAGACGTTCCATTAGCAGGGAGGTGAAACCTGAGCCAGTGCCACCTCCAAAGCTGTGGAAGATGAGGAATCCCTGGAGCCCAGTACACTGATCAGCCTGAAAGAAAGTGGAGAGACAAGAAAATGTCAGTTAGGAATATAGCAACAAATCAAAACCTCTCTAACAAATAAGTTCATTACTATTTAATCGAGAGTGAAGCTAATCGGGATGGCCCAAACCTCTGATCTATTTACTGATGTATGTTTCCTGCTGTTAAAACCCCATGCTAAAAGCCAGGGTTAATTTCCATTGCAGTTTATAAATGAGAAAGAAACTTACAGCCCTGTGTCACAAAGGGTTACATTGTTGGTGGCATAAAGCATATCATGCCTTATCCATTCAATTTAAACTTGCACCTATTGATAGCATTCTCAATTTAGTATACATAGGAACAGGTGTTCTTGTATTAGGGACATCAAACCAATCACCTTTAATCAGTTCTGCCCCATAATGCCAGTCACAGGAATGATCAGTACAAAGTGGATAAAGTTTACAGCCCATCAGATGTCCTTTCTCCTGATGTCACTGGATTACTGTGACTATGTATGTAGGACAAATCACATAGAGTCGGGCACTTACCAGCTTCCGGGTTCTGTCCAGCACCAGGTCAATGATTTCCTTGCCGATGGTGTAATGACCACGAGCGTAGTTATTGGCGGCATCTTCCTTGCCTGTGATGAGTTGCTCGGGGTGGAAGAGCTGCCTGTAAGTACCTGTCCGCACCTCATCTGGAAGGCACAAGTAATAGGGGTTAGAATCTGACACTACTCTTCTCAGCTTCTCCTTCGCACATCAAGAGGAGTGAGGAAGTGGTACCCAACTGAGGGACACATAAGATAAACAAAAAGGCAAGGATTCCAAAATGAAAGTCATGGTACAGTACTATGTCTCGCCCAGAACCATGTAACTTCAAGGCCCCTTTTCTATCACACCCACCAATCAGTGTGCATGACATCTCTCACACTCAACAATAAGAGTGCATGACTCTTCTTATACTCACCAATCACAGTGGGCTCCAGATCCACAAACACAGCGCGGGGAACGTGTTTCCCAGCCCCAGTCTCACTGAAGAAGGTGTTGAAGGAATCGTCCCCTCCCCCGATGGTTTTATCACTGGGCATCTGCCCATCCGGCTGGATCCCATGCTCCAGGCAGTACAGCTCCCAGCATGCATTGCCAATCTGCACTCCTGCCTGCCCCACGTGGACTGAGATGCACTCCCTCTGTGGGGGAAAACATGGGAAAGATGTGAGACACAGGAACAAGAGAGAGAAACCAATGATATGGATGGGATTCGGAAAAGTGTAGGAACTGGAGTAGATTCAAGGAAGAGGGGAAAGATTGTGTACAGTGGGTAATAAAAAGAGTAATGGAAAAGAGTGACGGAGGCAAGTGTATTAAAGTTTCAGTCCCACATACTGGTCCAAATTGTGTTAATTGACTTCCTTTAAAAAATTGAAAGAATAATGTTATTTTCTTTGTGTCCAATTGTGTCCAATTGCTTTTACATGTACGGTATTTATGCAGAATAAGATTCCGCGCATGACTAGGGTTGCCAGGAGGCTTCTCCAAACATATTGGATACAATGGTGAACAGTGCGACATGCTCGAGACGCATACACACACATTCAAGAGAGACACACGCTCGAGACACACGTTCAAGAGACACACACCTCTGCTCCATGCTGTTTCCTCCTCTCCTTGGCCCCACCCTCAGGCTCCTGACACACACTCCTGATTGGCTGCATTATCAGCAGCAGCTAATCAGGTTCCCTAGCAACAGCCCTGCTCGGGGAAATCCCGCGGCCCCCCAAGCCGGTCAGGTCACTATGTCCAGAGAGATAATACCGGGCACATACATGTCCAGTATTACCTCTAATCTTTTACTGGACAGAGTGTCCAAATACACAACAATCCAGTTCAATACTGGACACCTGGTAACCCTATGTCATGACACATTGGACATATTGGGGTGTTTGAACCTTTGCAGCTGCTCTCTGAGACAGGTTATAGGGAGGAGAACAAGAGAAAGAACCAATGGAATTAGTCTAGTAGCTCTGAAGTGTGATAAACCGCTTCTAAAGTATATTTTCCGATGGGATTGGCATACTTTTCTATTCTTTAAGCTCTTCTTACATGTCCAAACTGCTTTTTTTGAAGCAGTTTCACTGTGGCTCTGCCAAAAAAGCCTCAAATGTGCATATTTTTTGCCCATAACCGCTATTTTTGTAGCTCCGTTATGCAAACCGCTACTAAAACCTCTCCGTTTTTATGCGAGTTGTTAGAAGCGGTTTGCATAACAAACTACGAGAATTGCCGGTTTTGTCAAAATAAAAAAAATGCGATTTGGAGGATTTTTTGGACAAACCGATCTGATTGGCAGAGCCGGAGTGAAACTGCTTCTAAAAATGCCTTTTAGGCACAGATTGGAAAAGGGGTTACAGAATAGAAAAGACAGAGACAGAAAGAGAGGGAGACAGGTACATGTGATGAAGAGAGTGAGAGAGAAAAGGGAGGCAGGGAGAGTGAGACCAAGAGACAGAGGAGAAAGAAATTATATGAGAGAGGGGGGGGGGGGGGGGGTGTGTGTGTGTGTGTGTGTGTGTGTGTGTGCGTGCGTGCGTGCGTGCGTGCGTGCGTGCGCGTGTGTGTGTGTGTGATAGATGAGTGTGTATGTGTGAGAGAGAGGTGTGTGTGTGTTAGAGATTAGTGTGCAGGTGTGAGAAGAAGAGACACAAGATACACACACAGAAGAGATGCAGCACACACCTGCAGTGACCCCCAGACACACACTCACCATGTTACCGCTGTGTTTGTCTCCTGGTTCCGATGGGTTAGGGGATCGGAGATCAGAGTCCGGTTCTGACCCCTCTGTCCGGAGCCTCCTATTTATATGAGTCAGGAGCCGCCCGGTGCGTCCTTAGTAACAGGAGGAGAGGAGGGAGGGGGCAGGGACCTGGGCAGCAGCACAAACAGAGCTGGGACTCGGTGTCACCTCCTCCCTGTAACCAGGACACTGCAGCACCTCCCTGTCTGTGTGTGTGTGTAACACACTGCGGCCCGGGAGTGGCTGCACTCAGCACAACACAACTGTTACCAGGCAGCAGCAGCCAGTGTGAGGACAAAGACTTCAATGTGACCCCTGGGGAGGGAGCTGAGAGTCACAAAAGAGAGGGAGAGAGGGAGGGAAACAGAAGGAGGGAAGAGGAGAAAAGAGAGGGAAATGGGAGTGAGAGAGAGGGAAGGAAAAGAAAGGAGAGAGAGAGGGAAACAGGAGAAAAGAGAGGGAAACAGAAGGAGGGAAGAGGAGAAAAGAGAGGGAAATGGGAGTGAGAGAGAGGGAAGGAAACGAGGGGGAAAGAGAGAGGGAAACAGAAGGAGGAAATAGGAGAAAAGAGAGGGAGATGGGAGTGAGAGAGAGGGAAACAGAAGCAGGGAGATGGGAGGGAGAGAGGAGAACAGAAGGAGGATAGAGGAGAAAAGAGGGAAATTGGGGAATAAGGGAGGGAGTTGAAGTTAAGAATGAGAGGCAAAGAGGGGAGAAAAAGAGGGCTATGGGTGGGGGTGTGGGGGGGCATTAAGATAAAGGGAAGTGAATTACAGAACACAATATTTTTATATAAGCAAACTCGAGATTCCGTTATAATTCTAAACACCTGCGATAAGCAACCCTTTTTATGCCAAGCCTTCTGACACTGACGGAGTTAAACTCAGATGGTTACAGCCAAAGATTTTTTTTGTATTTAGTATTTTTTTAATCTGAAGTTTGTGTTCAAATTGGGGGAGAATTTGGCTTTCACTATTTTTCAAATAAGTACAGTATAATAAAAATGACATAGAAGTGGATATTCATTCTGTTTCACAGAGTGAAAACAAGACGTGAGTAAGCTTTGTATGTGTGAGTGTGCAAATCTGTATATTATCACTGTAAATAGACTGAGTGTGAGCACCGCAGTGTCCGGGGCAGTTTGTGCGAGGTGTTGGAATTGAAGTTCAGCAGCGGGAAGTGTGAGATGAAAGTTGCGCTTACGAAACATTTGCTATTTATCGTCGGTGTGCCCCAAACACATCGACATAACCAGATTGAAATGATTATAATACTTCCAGGCTGAGTACACTGCCAGCATTGTATAAATATAAAAGAAAAGGTACCAGCCGCAGCATCATATACACAGTACTGAATACACTGAAACATATGATATACCTGCTGGTGAATAACTGCCCAGCCTCCTGTCTGTCCTCCTCTGTCTTCTGCGCCTCAATCATTGACTCAAGTGATGGTTACCAGTGGTACGGAATAACATGCACTGCTGTATTTGCAAACCTACAGTACTGTTCCTCATTTTTAGGCTATAGCAAAACTAGTGTTAACATAGAATTTGATTTTAAAACAGGACCCACCAGTTACTTATCAGCTGATTATATTGTTCCGCATGCACAGTACCATTATAGCTGTATACACTTTGACAAATGACCCAAGTTGCTCACATAACTTGACTAGACCAGAGTGGCCAACTGCAGTCCTCAAGGGTCAGGTTTTAAGGCTATCCCTGTTTCTGCACAGGTGGCTCAATCAGATCTGATTGAGCAACCTGTGCTGAAGCAGGGATAGCCTTAAAACCTGACATGTTGGTGGCCCTTGTGTACTAGACCTTGCTCACATTGCATCTTTTTGGTTAGAAGGTCTATATGATTGGTTACATAGTTATATAGTTACATAGTTACATAGTAGATGAGGTTGAAAAAAAGACGCACGTCCATCAAGTTCTGCCTATGCTAAATTTAGACAGCAGATACTTTATCCTATATCTATACTTACTTATTGATCCAGAGGAAGGCAAACAAAAACCCCAGTGTCATATCATCCAATGATATCTCATAAGGGGAAAAATAAATTCCTTCCTGACTCCAAGAATTGGCAATCGGATTATTCCCTGGATCAGCATCCTTCCCATGTTTACTTATTTGCTATATCCCTGTATACCTTTCCTTTCTAAAAAGATGTGCAACCTTTTTTTATTTTTAACAAATCTATTGTATCTCCCATCCCAGTGATTGTTTATGTATAATTCTGTTTTTTGGGGGGGTTGCTCCCCAGATTTCCAACCGGTTTTCCACATCAAGCTGAAGAATATGGTGATATTAGAGGGGGAGTCAGCGTCCCTGTCCTGTCTCGCCGCTGGCAGTCCTGCCCCCCAAATCCTGTGGAAGAAAGGTATCTTGGTAGAAGTCAAGCATGCGATGGAACATGTGAAACGTGTGTCGCTTCTTCAATTATTTAGCAGCTGTATCGGTTTCATGGGCGGTGGGCACATTCAGAGGTGTAAGTGTTCATTATTAATGAACATTTCTTTATTAGGCCGTAGCATATTTCACAGTGCAGTATAATGAGGCTGTGAAAGGCAATAACAGTAAAGCATACAGTACAAGATAAATTACATTACCATATATTGGTATAATTTGTACCAATTACTCAAGGAGCTCACAGTCTCAAAGAAATCGGAGCGAATCATGTGGTCAATTGCACACACATATATATATATATATATATATATATATATATATATATACACTGTCTGTATGTGTGTATGTGTGTATGTATGTATGTATGTATATATATATATATACTAGCTGAGAGACCCGGCGTTGCCCGGGATGTAAATGCGTAATAGGTAGTATTATTTATAAATCGTGGAACAATAGGTGACTGTTTGTTGTAAAGGTTGGATAATAATATTGAAAAGAAAGATGGAAGAAAATGTAATACGATGTTGTATAAAAATGGTTTATTGTAACCACACCACAGTACAATGTATATTTTGGTGCCATAAGTGATGTAAAAATCTGAGTCGTGTGTCCTGCTAGGGTGTGAGGCGGCGCGTGGCGCGTGGGTTGTGAGTGCTGTGTGCGAGTGGGGGTCCTGCTAGGGTGTGAAGCGGCGGGTGGTGCGTGGGTTGTGAGTGCTGTCTGTGAATGGGGGTCCTGCTAGGGTGTGAGGCGGCGGGTGGCGCGTGGGTTGTGAGTGCTGTCTGTGAGTGGGGGTCCTGCAAGGGTGTGAGGCGGCGGCTGGCGCGTGGGTTGTGAGTGCTGTCTGTGAGTGGGGGTCCTGCTAGGGTGTGAGGCGGTGGGTCAGTGATGTCGGTGCGTAGGGGCGGGAGGCAGCAGGTGTGTGTGGCGGCAGGTATGTGTCGAGTGTGGCGGGTGTCTGTTGAGTGCGTGCAGCGGCTGTGAGGCGGTGGGTGAAAGGCAGAGGCGGCCGGAGTAAGGGCGGGTGAAAGGCAGAGGCGGGGGTGGGGAGGCGGTAAGGCGGGCATGAAGGCGAATGGCGGCGGGAAGGGGAGGAGGGGGTGGAGGAGGGGGGCAAGGGGTGGAGGAGGGGGGAAGGGTTAGAGGAGGGGGGGGGAAGGGTTAGAGGAGGGGGGGGGGAAGGGTTAGAGGAGGGGGGGGAAGGGTTAGAGGAGGGGGGGAAGGGTTAGAGGAGGGGGGGGAAGGGTTAGAGGAGGGGGTGGAAGTGTGGGAGGGGGTGGGAGGGGAAAGGGGAAAAAGAGGTGGAGGGGGGGGGGAAGAGGAGCAGAGGGGGGGGTGGAAAGGGGAGCGGAGGGGGGGTTAAGGGGAGTGGAGGGTGGGGAAGGGGAGCGGGGGGGGAAGGGGAGCGGGGGGGGGGAGGGGAGAAGTGGTGGGAAGGGGGAGGAGGGGGGAGGTGGTGGGAAGGGGGAGGAGGGGGGAGGTGGTGGGAAGGGGGGAGGTGGTGGGAAGGAGGAGGGGGAAGGTGGTGGAAAGGGAGAGAAGGGGGGATGTGGTGGGAAGGGGGAGGAGGGGGAAGGTGGTGGGAAGGGGGAGGAGGGGGAAGGTGGTGGGAAGGGGGAGGAGGGGGGAGGTGGTGGGAAGGGGGGGAGGTGGTGGGAAGGGGGGGAGGTGGTGGGAAGGGGGGGAGGTGGTGGGAAGGGGGGGGGAGGGGTGAGGTGGTGGGAAGGGGGAGGAGGTGGGAAGGGGAGGCGGAGGGAAGGCGGGGGGTGGGAGGAGGTGGGAAGGCGGGGGGTGGGAGGCGGTGGGAAGGGGGGTGGGAGGTGGTGGGAAGGGGGGGGAGGTGGTGGGAGGCGGTGGGAAGGGGGGGGGAGGCGGTGGGAAGGGGGGGGAGGTGGTGGGAAGGGGGGGAGGGAGGCGGTGGGAAGGGGGGGAGGGAGGCGGTGGGAAGGGGGGGAGGCGGTGGGAAGGGGGGGAGGCGGTGGGAAGGGGGGGGGGAGGCGGTGGGAAGGGGGGGGGGAGGCGGTGGTAAGGGGGGGGGAGGCGGTGGGAAGGGGGGGGGGGAGGCGGTGGGAAGGGGTGGGGGGAGGCGGTGGGAAGGGGGGGGGGAGGCGGTGGGAAGGGGTGGGGGGAGGCGGTGGGAAGGGGTGGGGGGAGGCGGTGGGAAGGGGGGCTGGGAGGCGGTGGGAAGGGGGGGGGGAGGCAGTGGGAAGGGGGGGGGAGGCGGTGGGAAGGGGGGGGGGAGGCGGTGGGAAGGGGAGGGGGAGGCGGTGGGAAGGGGGGGGGGAGGCGGTGGGAAGGGGGTGGAGGCGGTGGGAAGGGGGGGGGGGGCGGTGGGAAGGGGGGGAGGCGGTGGGAAGGGGGGGGGAGGCGGTGGGAAGGGGGGGGAGGCGGTGGGAAGGGGGGGGGGAGGCGGTGGGAAGGGGGGGGGGCGGTGGGAAGGGGGGGGGCGGTGGGAAGGGGGGGGAGGCGGTGGGAAGGTGGAGGGGAGGCGGTGGGAAGGGGGGGGGGAGGCGGTGGGAAGGGGAGGCGGTGGGAAGGGGGGGGGGAGGCGGTGGGAAGGGGGGGGAGGCGGTGAGAAGGGGGGGGGCGAGGCGGTGGGAAGGGGGGGAGGCGGTGGGAAGGGGAGGTGGAGGGGAGGTGAAGGGGGGGTGGAGGGGAGGTGAAGGTGGGGGGGTGGAGGGGGGGGGGAGGTGAAGGTGGGGGGGTGGAGGGGGGGGTGGAGGGGAGGTGAAGGGGGGGAGTGGAAGGGAGGTGAAGGGGGGGGGTGGAAGGGAGGTGAAGGGGGGGGGGTGGAAGGGAGGTGAAGGAGGGGAGGTGAAGGGGAGGTGGTGAAGGGGGGGGTGGAGGGGAGGTGAAGGGGGGGTGGAGGTAAAAGGGGGTGGAAGGGAGAAGTGGAGTGAGGGGAGGTGAAAGGGGGTGAGGGGAGGTGATGGGGGGTGAGGGGAGGTGAAGGCCGCTCACTCACCCGTCCGGCAGGTCCCACGTGGATCTGAGGCGGGAGGCAGCGTGTTGTGGCCGCTCTCCCGCTGTGTCCCGGGCGCTCGCTCGCTCCCCCGCTGACTGTAGCGGCGCCGGGGGGGGGGGGTATCGGGGAGACACTGACACTGGAGGGGAGGGGGGGTGGAGGGGAGGTGAAGGGGGGGTGGAGGGGAGGTGAAGGCCGCTCACTCACCCATCCGGCAGGTCCCACGTGGATCTGAGGCGGGAGGCAGCGTGTTGTGGCCGCTCCCCCGCTGTGTCCCGGGCGCCGCCATCTTGGACACTCGGCGCCGCGAGGCAGCCTGCCTGGCCACTGGCTGTTCCCCCGCCCGGGGAGGGGTCAGTTGTAGCGCCGGGGAGGGGGGGGCATGTATATGTGTGGGGGGGGGGAGAGGTGGGAGATATAGAGGGGGGGTCTCGCACGGCCGCTAACACTGGGTGGGGGGGGGGGGGCGCTGAAGGGGTAATAATAGTGTGTGTGTCCCCCGCTGAATGTAGCTGCGCCGGGGGAGGGGGGGGCGGGGTGAAAGCGCGGGAGACACGGGGAGAGGAGGAGGTGCGCGCGGGTGCTGCTAACTGTGAGCCCCGCTAATGTATGTAACAGTGTGTGTGTGTGTGTGTGTGTGTGTGTGTGTTTCCCTGTGTGTGTGTGTGTGTCCCTGTGTGTGTCCCTGTGTGTGTGTGTGTCTGTCACTGTGTGTGTGTGTGTGTGTCCCTGTGTGTGTGTCCCTGTGTGTGTGTCCCTGTGTGTGTGTCCCTGTGTGTGTGTCCCTGTGTGTGTGTCCCTGTGTGTGTGTCCCTGTGTGTGTGTGTGTCCCTGTGTGTGTGTGTGTCCCTGTGTGTCCTTTGGCCCGTCACTCCGCTTCAGGCCAATGAGAGGTGTGCGGGGGCGGGCAGGCCAAGGGACCAATGAGATTTCCCCTAGGGACACCGGACATCCAGGCAGGCAAACATACAGTGCTTTCACTAATATAGTATAAGATATATATGTCTTCGAAAAGCGCTGAGTACACTGAGCGCTATATAAATAATGATATACATACATACAAAGGTTCTACAAGGGACGAATCATTGAACAGCGATGTATTAATACATAACATTTAGCTCTGTTTAAAGATCCTGAGTGCTGTCCCTTTTTGATATATATATCTATATAAAATGAATAGACGATACCGTTCTGTGGCTAATAGAATGCTTTTTATTTTTGCGAGCTTTCGAGATACACTGATCTCTTCTTCCGGCGATGTTACGTTGAATAAAGCAGGCAAGGGGTTTACTCAAAAACAGTGTCTCTTGGAATGTGACTGATGTGAATAAGAATTCAATGTACCATCGCCGAAGGAAGAGATCAGTGTATCTCGGAAGCTCGCACAAATAAAAGCATTTCGTTAGCCACAGAACAGTATCGTCTATTCATTTTTGATTATTAAAGCTCGGCTAACACGGTACTGATCTCTCTCTCTCTCCATATATCTATGTACACATATACATACAGATGTCCAGGGCACTCAAAATTTGTAGACAATAAAGAAAGTAGAACAAAAAACTTAGCTATTAACACGGTGCATACAGTGGGGCTGAGATCACCGTCCAGCTCCGGATAATCTATAGAAACAGGACGAAGGGTAAGGCTGAGGCCCCAGTACCTCCGCTGCACACGCGCCCGCGAGACTGGCGGCGCGTGCAGCCGATTCCCCGGTCTGCAGTGAGCTGCAGGAAGAGAGACTGGGGGGGGGGGCGTGACGGGGGCGCGGCCATGACGTCACCCGGCAGGTTCGCCCTCATTGGCTGAACCGCCGGGGGGCGTGGCTTAGCGCTCCGTCGCGAGTCCTGCTCTCAATTCTATTGAGAGCAGGAGCAACTCTCGCCACAGCGCTGCGGCCCCCCCTCGCAGCAGGCCCGGCACCATTGAGGGGAGGGCTCTCGTTCCTGCAGCGTCCGCCACAGCGGGCGCTGCAGTAGCCAGCGGGGACCAGGCCTTAGGAATCAAAAGTATACATTTATTACATCTAGCAAAACAGGTATAATATGGGCGACGTTTCAGACCCCCGGTCCTTTCTCAAGCTCCTCTGACCTCACGTCTGAAACGTCGCCCATATTATACCTGTTTTGCTAGATGTAAAACATTTATACTTGTCATACCTTACCCCAGTCAGTGCTGCGGACCTTCTCCCAGGTGAGATATATATTAAACACCCTCTAGTTTTGTATATATTATGTCTTGTGCTGATAATTAGATCATTCTGGCCTTTTCGTTAATTGTATATTTTCTTTCTATCTAGCACAGACACCCTCTGTAGGATACTTAGCACTTGGTGTGCAGCTATTTCCCAAATCCATTATATATATATAGCCAATAAAGAATATCCCAAGTTGCTTTTCACCAACTTAAAATGTGTATGGTGTGTATATATGCTCTTTTCAGAAAAAAATGGGACTCCTTTTATTTTTCCTCATATCTTGCAGGATAATCGCTACATTTTCTTGAAAATTTGAGTAATCACAGGTCTGTTACAGTATCACAGTAGATTATTACAATTAAGAGTTATTTGATAATCTAATAATTATTCTTTGGAATTGGCGGCAGCGTGATGACCTCATGAAGCGCATAGTTACAAAATGGTGTTTAGCGAAGAAGAAAAGCGCGTTATAAAGTGCCTGAGACAGAGCAGGAATTATGGTCCAAAACGCTGACAAAACGTTTCCTGATAAAGGACGGTCGCTCGGACGACTAAACTAATCCATAAAACAATGTATCGTTCAGGGGTGGGAGCAGCTGGATCAGAGCGTTATCGATTATGCAACTGCCAGCGGCGTCCTCGTCTTCGGGCGCGTGTTAGCAGGAAAAGGACTTTTGAACACACTCTTGGAACCACACTTTTAACTCAGATTTTATCGTAATCTTAGTGCTTCAGATTAGATTACAACATTTGAACACATTTGCAAGCTACGAAGGAAAAACACCAATTTCCTGTTTAATAAACATGAACCTCCCGCAGTGTGTCTGGTACTTGTGGACGTAATACATTAGCATCAAATCAGTTGATTGTCTACCTAGTGTTACTTATATAGTGTTAATCTACATAACAGTCCTACAATTGTGCGCATTTTCATGGGGATTTAAGTGAGAAATATATAAAATATGATCAAATGAAAGAGGTCCCTTTTTTCCTGAACCCGTGTATATAATTAAATATATATATATATGAGCATACATTACCATGAAGCGGCAAAGAGGCGACAGCACTCAGACAGTTTAAAGCAGTATTATGTTTTAAACATATAGCACATATCTCCATTGTGCTATATGTTTAATACATAATACTGCTTTAAACTATCAGAGTGCTGTCGCCTCTTTGCCGCTTCATGGTAATGTACAGTATGCTTTTATTATTTCTATGGGACATGCACCAGCCCACTGATTACCTACAGAAGTGCCAGTGACCTTCTATCGAGAGAGAGAGAGAGAGAGAGAGAGAGAGAGAGAGAGAGAGAGAGAGAGAGAGAGAGAGAGAGAGAGAGAGAGTTGAAATTATATATGTATATATATATATTATATATTAAAAAACAACAGCTATACATTACACTATATATACTATATACAGTGGTCGACAAATAACCAAAAAATCTACTCGCCACACAAAAAAATCTACTCGCCACCTAGTACCAAACGTGTGCTGCTTGGGCCAATAGGAGCTCGCCACGATGTTAAATCCACTCGCCCAGGGCGAGCAAATGTATAGGTTTGTCGAACACTGACTATATATATATATATATATATATATATATATACAGTATATATATATAGTGTAATGTATAGCTGTTGTTTTTTAATTGCTGTGTGTCTGTGTTTGTGTCCATGGCTGTAGCTTGTGTATATATACCTGCTCTGTATAGCTGTGTGAAAAGAAAAAAGATCAACGCACAACCTCTCATATTGTATAAATGTGTAATTATAATTAAACATTAATTGGTGGTATAATATGCACGTACAGAAAAAATCAATTCGTTAGGCAGGGCATGTTTTGGGTACATGTCACCGCTCAGATATCCAAACGATCCACTCCGTGAATATCATCTGCCCTTCTGGTCCCCCACGTCAATCTCCGCGGACGTTCCTGTTGCAGGCTGTCCAGGGCTCCAATGCAGGCACTCGGCGCTGGCATACGTCCACACGGTAGTAGCGTCACAGGTGTGAATATCAGGATACACGGCGGAGAACGGAACAAACTAACCCCAAACTGCTGTGGGATCGCTGAAGAAGTTGACTAGTTCAATGAAACGCGTAGGAGTATTGATATATGGCATATTAATCCCCTTATATTGCTGTAAGCTTATCCGATTAGCTTGCGGTACTTTGCTGAGCCAGCGCCAGTCGGTCGCCTAGTGCGGCGCAACTCGGTGACATCAGCGTATCGCCTTGTAGTGCCGTGGAGCTGTGGAATGCATCGTGGGATTATATCCCAGAGGCAGCAGTTTGGGGTTAGTTTGTTCCGTTCTCCGCCGTGTATCCTGATATCCACACCTGTGACGCTACTACCGTGTGGACGTATGCCAGCGCCGAGTGCCTGCATTGGAGCCCTGGACAGCCTGAAACAGGAACGTCCGCGGAGATTGACGTGGGGGCCCAGAAGGGCAGATGATATTCACGGAGTGGATCGTTTGGATATCTGAGCGGTGACATGTACCCAAAACATGCCCTGAATAACGAATTGTTTTTTTTCTGTACGTGCATATTATACCACCAATTATTGTTTAATTATAATTACACGTGTATACACTGAGAGGTCGTGCGCTGTCTCTTGTTTCTTTTCATGTGATCTTTAGGGTGCCGAGCCATCAACTGTGACGAGCAGCAGACTTTCTCAACACATGAGGTTTAAAAACTAAAGTTTTTAAAATATATATATATTTCACAAATCTTTGGATGCACCCTTTAAGGCCATTTTTATGGTTACGACTAAAATTATTTAATATCACAATATTGTATACACTAAAAGTCACCTCTATTACACAGTTTGTGTGCAGTTATATTTTTCTTTATAACTTTATAGCTGTGTGTCTGTGTTTGTGTCCATCTCTGTAGCTTGTGTATACTGTATATACCTGCTCTGTATAGCTGTGTGTCTGTAGCTTGTGTGTATATACCTTCTCTGTATAGCTGTGTGTCTGTAGCTTGTGTATATATTATATCTGCTCTGTATAGCTGTGTGTCTTTAGCTTGTGTGTATATACCTGCTCTGTATAGCTGTGTGTCTTTAGCTTGTGTGTATATACCTACTCTCTATAGCTGTGTGTCTGTAGCTTGTGTATATATTATACCTGCTCTGTATAGCTGCGTGTCTGTAGCTTGTGTGTATATACCTGCTCTGTATAGCTGTGTGTCTGTAGCTTGTGTGTATATACCTGCTCTGTATAGCTGTGTGTCTGTAGCTTGTGTATATATTATACCTGCTCTGTATAGCTGCGTCTCTGTAGCTTGTGTGTATATACCTGCTCTGTATAGCTGTGTGTCTGTAGCTTGTGTATATATTATACCTGCTCTGTATAGCTGTGTGTCTGTAGCTTGTGTATATATTATACCTGCTCTGTATAGCTGTGTGTCTGTAGCTTGTGTATATATTATACCTGCTCTGTATAGCTGTGTGTCTGTAGCTTGTGTATATATTATACCTGCTCTGTATAGCTGTGTCTGTAGCTTGTCTATATATACCTGCCCTGTATAGCTGTGTGTCTGTAGCTTGTGCATATATACCTGCTCTGCGTGTCTGTGTTTGTGACTCAGTCTCTCTTCTCAGATAAGATGGTCATAGACCCAGAACAAGTCAATATAGTGTCGTGTCCAGACGGTCGGCAGCTGCTTACCATCACTAAGGCTGGTCAGAGAGAGGCCGGGCTCTATGAATGCGTGGCAGCCAACGCACTGGGCAGTGCCAGCAGCACCTGCCTGTTTGCAGTTGCACGTATGTATTCTACAGGTTAACAGACCCACCAAGATACACCAACCCTTTTGCTTATTCCTTACCACCTCAATCCTCTTTCCCATCAGGTTCCCCCCTCACACACTCCCCTTCTCTCCTTAAAACGTGGAATTTTCCTCCAATCACTTCTTTCCATTTAGCAGTACAAAGCCTTCGCTCCCTACCCCCTTTGCTCCCCCTTTAATATTTCTTTGTCAGTTGGTATAAAAGTTTACAGGCACATTGCATGTCTACTCTGCGGAGCTTACAATCTAATTTTCTTATGTAAAAGGCACTAGCGGTAAAGGGACTTACACAGGGGGACAAAGAGATGACACGGGGCATGCCCACTTCAAGTACAATATGTCTACTATAGTACCATTTAACGCCTCCATCCCTTCTTCTCCAGCACACATGTTCTCCAGTTGTCACTGCGGCCCTGCTCTTGTCTTCTATTCCCTTCTGACTCCCATGGCAACTGTCCTTCTCCCCCCTTCTCTGTCTTCCATCCCAATAGGAATCCCTGGACCTCCCGGCACTCCCGAGATCCCACAGAAGTATAAAAACACGGTGCTGGTTCTCTGGAAGGTGTTGGAGAGCTGCGCCCCCTGCACGTACACCCTGGAACACAAGTTGAATGGTGAGTTCAGGAGCAGACTCTGGTAAATGGAGAATGCAGTCCAAGCTGGCATTTTCATTTTTAAAATTTTTTTTTTACCCCTTTAATATTTGCATCAATACAATCCCCACAATGATCAGTAATTAGCTAAGTTGCCGATCGATCCGTTCTGCGGTGATCGATCAGCGAAGATTCGGATCGGGGGTTCACTAAATGGCTGTCAGTGCAAGAGGGCCAAAGATGCAAAGTTCTGTGGGGAAGATCATGTGACCAGGCAGTCACTAGATACAATTGGTGCACTGCTAGAGAGAGGGCAGGGCTCAAAAAGGGGTGTGCCAGAGCCTGTTTCAGAAGAGAAAGGGGGTGTGACTTTGTAAATGGTTCCTATAGAAACAAAAAATGCTTGCTACATTATAATACATAATACATTTGAAATGTCATTCAGAGTTGTTTTTTTTTAAACAAGCAAAATATGCTACAAATATTTTCTCATAGTACAGAACTGATTTATTTAAAAAAAAAAAAACCACACATGCAGGATATTGCTTGGTCTGCAGCTTTAAACCCTAAACACACGGTGTATGAGGCAGTAAAGTGGACTGCAGTCCGGACACCTTTATTAACATGTGGAAACGTGACTGCGGTTCTGTCTTATTGGCTTCTTGTGTTAGATATGGAAAGGCGAATAAGTGGTTATTCGGTCTATGCCTGTATTAAATTAAACAAACCTCATATCACCGATTACATCATTTAATAAGCTGCGTGCGCCTTGAAACTGCCAACAGCACCGCTCTGATCCGACATATTTATTTAGAGGAGCAGTCCAAGCAATATCCCATGTGTGTTCTTGTTAAATAAATCAGTTCCGTAGATAATACTACCCTTTTTCAACTCTTAATGCCATTTTTAATGAGTTTTAATATACCGATAATCTTTGGATTTCTATAGCAAGTTTAGGCGAGGAGAATCCTGTTTGTGCAGCCAACACAAACACAACACAAACACAACACAACACAAACAGGATTCTCCTCGCCTGAAACCGTTTCCCTGCACTTTGGAATTGTACTATATGGCATGTTTAGCCCACCTCCCCAGCAGTGCAAGAGCTTTGCAACACTTTCCTGTTTGTGATCATTTGTTACCAATATTCCCAGCAGTTTGAGCTGCAAACTGTAACAATAGATAATGTTACTTTAGTAATATAAGAATACATTGTTGCTGCTGAGTTACACTGACGGAAGGATTGATTGAAACTGAGAGGCAGCCATTTAGTGAACCCTGGGAATGTTGCTGATCGATCACGGGAGAACTAATTGATTGGCAGTTTAGGTCATTCGTTTTCAATAAAGGTAATCAAAGGCGGCATATATAAAAAAAAATGTTTTAAAGTGCCGCTTGGGCTGCCTCTTTAAAAGGGTTGCTACCAGTAAAGATTTATTCTGGCTTATATATTAGAGCGATAAACTTTACATAATTATAATAGCTACCATGGAAAATCATAAACTGTTTTATTATTTATCCAAAAGACTGCGTTGGATCTCTCTGTAACAGTGACAGAGATAATTAGGCAATCCCCACTAATTTATAGGATGTAATTAGGATGCTATCATTAACAAGGCAGCAGGCGCAGGGCACTAATTATCTGGAAACACGCATTTCACAGGACTTGTTAAAAAATAAAAATGTCCACATTTTTTACGGGACACAAGTAACATTTTCACTTTAAAAAGGATCAATAAACTTTTATTTCTGCCTGCTACGTGGAAATCCCTCTTTAGTCCCTGCTGCTCATTACGATGCGTTGTTTCTATCACCTCGTCTCAGGGGAAGGCAAGTGGCAGGTGATTAAGACTGGGATCACGGACTGCTATTTCAACGTGACGGAACTCCCGGCAGGCTCTGTCAGGTTCCGTGTCGCCTGCGTGACCAAAGCTGGACAAGGACCCTACAGCAATGTATCCAAGAACATAGTCATAGAGACAGCAGGTAAATGGGAGAGGGAGAAAGACCTGGAGGGGGAGGTTCAAAGGGGAAAGAGGTGCAGGGTGACAGGCAGTAGCGGATATAAATTTTGCTGCACTTACCTTTTTGCCGCCTCCTCCTCCTTCTGCGGTGTCATGTGAAATCGCGTTTCCATGACAACACACCGCCACGTGCCGTCACGTTGTCATGGTAACGCGTCGCCATGTGATGTCGCAGCATCATTTGATGCTGCAATGCTACAGAAGGTGGAGGCCGGCGTGAAGGAGAAGAGACCTTTATAGAGACCCCATGCTCTCCCCCGTCACTCAGTGGGGAACAGAGCAGGGCCTCTGTATACTGGGAAAAACGAAAAAGTGCCGCCCTGGGCCCGAGCCGCTCAGGCTTAATGGGAACCCCGCCACTGGGTACGAGGTGCAGGGAGAGGTAGCAAGAGATGAGGGCGGGCATAGGATGCATGGAAGTGTAGGAAAAAATCAAACTGCTTCTGTTTTTTGTACATTTTGTTCCTTTTATTTAAAAAATTGCCTCTTAAGGTATCATTCTTTTTAACTTATTTCCGACATGGCGCCAATAGTATACACTGTGCTGTATGTGGCAGAACAGGCACCATCAATTCCTGCTCCAAAGAACTTGCAATCTAATATTCTGTATCTGAGGAGATTAGGTTCATTTCACAAAGTCACACGTATGTTTTACACTGGGGTTTGCCGCTTTGGAGTGACTGTTTTAGGTGCTGCTCTTCTGTACAAGACTAATCGTCCTTGAGCTCAGTATGAACGCTGGGTGGTGTGGGGTGAATGTGGCAATATCTCTGTGTCATGGTTCATTTTCTTTCCCTTTAGATCAGAAACCTGTGCCCCCTGGAACATTCACAGCCCAGAAACTACGACCAGTGGGGCATTCAGCTTCCTCTTTTGCCCCAGTAGTGACGCCACATGTCACCTCTGCCCCAACATTATCTCCTCCTATTTTTTCTACCCCCAAGTTGCCTCCATCAGTTGGGTCTCCTGTTGAGGTTACTTCACCTGTTACAACTGCCCTGGCAACTATAACTCCCACACAGCCTCACGCCAAAGGTCCACCCCCTCCAACCCCACCCAGGAGGCACAGAGGAATCATACCCACTCCTCCCACCACCCCCAGTCTAGGACGCCCAACTTTTGCCATGGCTGTGCCCCCATCACAAGCTCTTCCTGTTAATAAACTGCAGTCTTCAACTGTTTCCCCTGCCGTGGCTGCGGGGTCTCGAGTTTCCACGGTAACCGTGTCTCCGGGACTTCCTCTGTCCCATCTAAGGGTTCCCCCTCCTCCCCCAGCGCAGCAGGCAAAACCTGCTCCTGAACCAATGGCTAAAACAGCCCCAGTGTCAATGGTGCAACAAGCTAAATCTCCCTCTGCATCACTGGAGCCACCACTGAAAATCTCCCCAGTGCCATTTGTGCCCCAAGTTCTAACTTCCCCTATCCCACCCACGGCAAAGTCTCCTGTGCCAGAAAAGCCATCAGGTCAACCACTTAAAATCGCCACTAAACCACTGCCACCACCGGTGGCTCCGAAACCAGCTGCTAAAACTCCCTCTGTACCAATTATGCTGCACATTCCCCCCTTCAAATCCTTAGCCTCCCCTACGGCTTTAAGCCCCACTTCTAAGACTACAGCCTTTTTCCCCTCCTCTCCAACAAGCCCTTTCTACAAGCCAACATCTCCTAGTTCGCCAACCTACATGGTCACTTCCTTTATATCGATGCCACCGTCCTCACCTCCTGGAGATGCCGCCCTCTCTCAGCCTTCTCCTCCAACAGCCCAGACGGTCCCGACGCGCTTCATAGTAAAGAGCGTCACCCCTGGAAAGGAGGCCAGGTACACCCCTGGAGGAGGAAGAACAACCCCGTCGGGCAGAGAGAGCACCACCCTGCGACAGGGGGTACCCCAAAAACCTTACACTTTCCTGGACGAGAAAGCGAGGTGAGCGTTGGGAGAGACTCGGCAGCTGTGATCCAGTGAGACTTGGAGTGCGTGGAAGTCAGTGTGTGCAATCTGATGATGGCAGACAGCTCAACTTCCAGGGACCAAAATCAGGGAGATTTAGGGGGTGCTCCACCAAAAACAGTCATTAAAATGGGAATATATGAGACTGCATTGAAGTGTTTGAGACCACAGTGATCACCACTCCAAATCAGTGAGACATGCGGACAGTCAATGAGAGTTGACATGTCTGTGATAGTCCTGCTAACCCCTTCGTTGTTATTGATCAAGCAATGCGTTGCAGGCCCCTCTGCCAGCAAAGGTCTTAAAGCACCAGTATCACTATATATGCATTTAGGCAATGGAGGAGATTTGGGTGGAACAGCACTGTGTAACCTGCGTTTCGCTCCCTGCAGGGGTCGCTTTGGGGTGATCCGGGAGTGTAAGGAGAACGTGACGGGAAAGCACTTTATGGCAAAGATCATACCGTACGAGCCCGAGAATAAGCAGAGCGTGCTGCAGGAGTACGAGGTCCTGAAGTGTCTGCACCATCAGAGGATCCTGAGCCTGCACGAGGCTTATATCACCCCCCGTTACTTGGTGCTGATCTCTGAGCAGTGCGCAGGCCGTGAGCTGCTCTACTGCCTGGTAGAAAGGTGAGACGTTGTAGGAACAATGTCTTCAATCTGGTGTTTCCTGTGCCTTAGGTGTGTGTGTGTGTGTGTCACAGTACCTCACTGCATCTGATGCTTGTGTGCGTTACACATACTTTGTGCAGCCACCACCAGATGTCTCAAATGAACAAATCTCATTGCTTTCAAAAGGATTCCCTTTCCTTGAAAATCCGGTGCTATTTTTGCACCAATGTTGCCTTAGGTTTGTATCTAGGAGACTTTCATAGATAATTCCTTGAGTGTTTGTAGAGAAGCTTCCTGCCTCTCAGGTGTTTATTAGAGGTTTCCTGCCTCTCAGATCTGTATTAGAGAAGCTTCCTGCCTCTCAGGGTGTGTATTAGAGAAGCGTCCTGCCTCTCAGGTGTGTATTAGAGGTTTCCTGCCTCTCAGGAGTGTTTGTAGAGAAGCTTCCAGCCTCTCAGGTGTGTATTAGAGAAGTCTCCTGCCTCTCAGGTGTGTATTAGAGAAGTCTCCTGCCTCTCAGATGTGTATTAGAGAAGTCTCCTGCCTCTCAGGTGTGTATTAGAGAAGCTTCAGCCTCTCAGGTGTGTATTAGAGAAGCTTCCTGCCTCTCAGGTGTCTTTCAGATAATGTCCTTGACTCTTAAATGTGTTAAAGATGTCCCCTATCTCTTCAGGTTTCGTTACTCTGAGGATGATGTGGTGAGTTACCTCCTGCAGATCCTACAGGGGTTGGAGTACCTGCACGAACAGCGGATCCTGCACCTCGACATTAAACCAGAGAACATCATGGTGTCCTATATGAACACTGTCAAAATCATCGACTTTGGAAGCGCTCAAACATTTAGCCCCCTGGTCCTGCATCAGCTGGGGAGGCGCGTGGGAACGCTGGAATATATGCGTACGTATGACCCATGAGCTTTTAGCTTGGAACAACCCTAATCAGCCTTACTTACATTCCTCTATTGCATGTAATTCTTATCTCTCATTACTCACACTGTCTCATTATTACTTCTTGTAACCTCCACCTCTATATTCTGTATGCCTCCTTACAGTACATCTCTGCCACCGGGTGCTGTGGTCAGACTGCCTATATAGTACAACCTCTCATTCATTATCTTTCAATACCTTATGTCAGGGGTTCTCTTCTCCAGTCCTGAAGACCCTCCCCAACAGGTCAGGTCAAAGACTGAGCCGCTGAGTGAGCCACCTGTGCTGAAGCAGGGATATCCTGAAAACATGACCTGCTGGTGATCCTTGAGGACTGGACTTGCCCACCCCTGCCTTATGTTGTCTAACTTATTTTCTCTACAGCTCCTGAGATGGTAAAGGGGGACGCCATTGGACCAGCAGCTGATATTTGGGGTGTAGGGGTGTTGGCATACATTATGTAAGTAACTGACCTGTCTATACATACCCCTTATTCGCCTTTTTCATTTACCCATATATCTATTTCACTCTTCCTCTATAAAATGTTACATTCACCACTGACGTTTTTCACTCTTTCATCCTCATTCTCTCTCATAGTTTATCCAGCTGTCTCGTCTCTTTCCCCTGTGCCCAAATACCCTCTTCACCTGTTTGTTCTCCCACCAATCTCTCTCTCTCGTTCTCTTCCCTTCTCCTTCCGTTACTTTCTTCCTGCTGTCCAGGCTCAGCGGACGCTCTCCTTTCTTCGAGTTGGATCCCTTGGAAACGGAGAACAGGATCCTGTCTGGGCGTTTTGACATTTTTAAACTGTATTCCAATGCCTCTCAGAGTGCTTCCCTCTTCATACGCAAGATCCTCTCCATTTACCCTTGGTGAGTGGCTGGAATGTACTGACTATTGTTAAGATTGGGGGGGCGGGATCATGTGGTCAGTATGGCACATGGGCTCCGTGTTATTTCATCTTGCAGTGGTGAGGATTTAAGAGCTGTGTGCCAGTTTGTATCTTTGTGTTGTAGGTAGAACTCATAGACAATGGATTCCTTTTGGCTTTTTGTATTCCCATAGAGGGAAGGGCAGACTAGGCAGCTCATAAGCCACTTTTGTCCCTATGGCAACATCCATTTTGAGGAATAATTTCAGAGGACCATACACGCTCTATGTCTCCCAAATTTGAATCTTACTGGATAACTGGTCCCTTTAATTTTGTGTTACTCAACAACGCGAGAGGCAGAGGTAATAAGATGTCTTCTGTCATGTGTTTCTATTCCATCATGTGGTGGTATGGACAAGCATCATGAATCACATGTATCTTCTGCTAATGTTGATTTGGTATATGGGAACATTAATTAGTGGAACAGATGTGACTGTGCACTATCCATCCTCAGGAGCCGTCCCTCGCTTCAGGAGTGCTTCTCAAACCCCTGGCTTCAGGATGCCTACCTAATGAAGCTGAGACGCCAAACTCTCACCTTCACCACCAACCGCCTCAAAGAGTTTCTGGTGGAGCAGCAGAGGCGACGCTCAGACACCGTCACCAAGCACAAAGTCCTTCTTCGTTCCTACCATGGCAGTCAGCCGCCAGCTCCTGTCACCCAGTGACCTCGGAGAGGGGGGACTGGGACTTTATATAGGGTGGCCAATGAGCCCTAGGAGCATTCCACTGGATCACATAGGACCCTCAGAGGTCCCAGGAAAAGTCGGACTGGCCAGAAAATGGAGACACAAGTAACTACTCTGTTTGTAAATAGAGAGTGGCCCTCACCCTCCACTGGGACAAGGGAGTCCCAGGCAAACTTATTAAAAGAGAAAAACTGGTCAATATACCTCAGTGACAGCAGTGGAGGAGTTTAATAGGGGGGGAGGGGGCAGTGGGGAACGGGGTGCATGGTGCATGTGACAAACTCCCCACTCCCACAACCAATGAAGGTTGGCAACTGGTTAGGATCTTTCACCCTTGACCTCAGTTCGATGTAACCTTTGGTACCAACTGTTCCACTGCTAAAAAGTGTTGCAGGGCGTTTCATTGAGTAACCTCAATCTTTTTATAATGCCCATGGTTTACACAAGTGCTATATTCTCAGGAGCTGGGTAGCAGAGCTTCCTGGAGGAATCGCAGCAAGTGGTCTTAACATATTTAGATGGGCAATACTTAAATAAGGTGTTTTTATTTGATTTCGTTTAATGAAACTTTCCTAGGTTGCTAGCAAGACGGAAAAAAATGGGAATGTGGAACAGTTGAGGGGGCTATAACGAAAGGCCTAATAACTGTTACAGTGTCCCTGCCAGGGAAATTTGCATCATTCAGGAGTCGAGTTATCAAGAGCTAATGCCCTGAGCACCTTACTGTCACTAGGGAAGTGGCTACAAGCACAGCCACTGTTAACATGTCCTCATAAGTTCAGGTGTTGTGGGTGACCTTCAGCTTCAAAGTCACCCATTTACTCTCATGGTGTCTCTCGCCAAGAGAACAAGGGTGGGAGACCAGTGCAGGTACTGGGGATTATGAGAAGCATGTGGTTAACCAGGAGAGATCTGAGTAAACGTGTGAGTTAACCTGGGGAATTATGGATTGCATTGCTCAAGTTTATTAACCTCTTCACTTCTGTTTAGGCTTATTCTAATTGTTCCACGATACAGTGCACCTAGACTGCAGAGGCGAGGATAAAACAAACTAGTTGAACAGACGCAAGGTTGAGAGGGGCACGATGGTTGTACATTGCTTAGAAATTAGAAGAGGGGCGGCCAACTCCAGTCCTCAAGGGCCACCAACAGGTCAGATTTTCAAGCTATCCCTGCTTCAGCACAGGTGGCTCAATCGGTGACTCACTCATTCTAACTGAGCCACCTGTGCAGAAGAAGGGATATCATGAAAACCTGACCTGTTGGTGGGCGTTGAGGAGTGGAGTTGCCCCACCCCTGAATTAGACTAATGGAATAAGGTTTGCAGGTTGTGACACCTAATTTCTGCAGTTCTGCTTGTCACATACTTTCTGTCCCTCCCTTCCATTCATTTTTACTCCATGCTATTTTACAGTATGTTGGGGATTGGGAAGACGTGGCGGGGGGAGCGGAGGGTCAAATGTCCCCTCTTTCACAACCCTTAGGCCTCGCCCATCCTCCCTCTCTCCTCATTCCTCCTCTCCTAATATCACTGTTACCCGATGCTGCTGTTTCTCTTCACACCACTTGTTATCCTCTCTATTGACTCCTGCCCTGTTATCCAGACCTCAGACATTCTCTGCATCTTTCTGCCCCTGTCCTCCTCCTGTGCTCTTCCAATGCCGGTCTCTGTACTCCATACATCTCACTCTCCCGCGGTTTCATCCTTGCCTCTGTCCTACTTAGCAGCTGTTTTTTTTCCTCTTTGTGAATCTTTCCCTTTCTATCCGATTCTTTATAATGATGTATTTTCCTTTTACTTCGGGTTTCTTTATTGTTTTTTCTCATGCACGCCCCAACTGTACTTGTTATTCTCTGACGTCTTCTGCAGCAGACAGAACCAGATATGGTCCTCAAGGGCCACCAACTGGTCAGGTTTTAAGGATATCCCTGCTTCAGCACAGGTGGCTCAATCAATGGCTCAGTCAAAGACTGAGCGACCGGTGCCGAAGCAGGGATATCCTTAAAACTTGACCTGTTGGTGGACCTTGAGGACTGGAGTTGGCCGCCCCTACGGTATAACGACACACAAGCAAACACTTGAAGAGATGCATTCCCGAGAATCCAAGTCACACACCAAAAAGAAAGCAACCGTGCCCGCTAGGCACACAGCTAACGACACGACGAGAGGTATTGTGGAAAGGGTGATGGAAGGTTGGATAAGATGCATAAACAAAGAATGCCATTGATATAGACTCATCACTATGAACGATTACTGGTATGTTGGGACAAGAAGGCGAGACAGACTGAAGATACTGATAGGATGATATTCCAGCAGGTTAGAACAAAGAGATATTAAGGGGATAAGGTGTTAGGGGTGGGACTCTGCTCACATGCTTTTATATACAAGTCCAGTCCTCAAGGGCTACCAACAGGTCAGCTATTCAGGATATCTCTGCTTCAGCACAAGTGGCTCAGTCAACAACTGAGCCATCTGTGCTGAAGCAGGGATATCCTTAAAACCTGACCTGCTGCTGGCCCTTGAGGACTAGAGTTGCCCACCCTTCTACTAGTCCATACTCTGCTGCTGTAAACCAGCCACTAAAGAGGGGAAATAAAATGTGCCCCCTGCAGGGGGGGGGGGGGGGTCTGCAGATCTAGAGGTGAAGGGGTTAAAAGTGTCAGCTCTTACCGGGGCGCTAAATAATTTGATGGGTTCCCTCCTTGAGTTTGTACATTTGTCGGGGGTCGCTCCCCCCGTGCTGCTCTTGAGCTGTTTATTTATTCACTCATTCTGAAGAGATTTTTCTTTTATTTATTTGAATTTGTGTTGTTTTCCTGAGTTTGTCCTTTCCCCCCCTTTCCCCCCCTTTTTTTTTGGTGTGGAGAACTTGAGCATACAAATAAAGATAATGAGTCCGCACGGACCCCCCTCGTCTGCTCTGTACTGATGTGTATTGCTGCCTTTTCTTGAGCCGAGCATGGTAACTGACAGCGGTTACAAACATAATGATGCTGTCACTAATCTAAAAAAGCCGTCAAAGATAAAGTGACTACGTAACACATAGCGGTTACTTGGAGATAAACGGCCAGGTAGGTGGCCCTATGAATAAGACATCCTGGTACATTATTCCCATTGTGAGAGCGGCTGGCAACTCATTGCAGAACAAAGCGGTTAGTCCTAGGCTGGTTCATTATCGCTCTAGGATGTTTGGCCGTGACCAAACCACTGCCGGCGCTCCACCGCCACACATAACGCAGCCGGGGCAACTCACCGGTGGGACACCTGGCCATAAGGGCACCTCTCTGCGCGTGCAACGACGCTGTCTTTAAATGGCATTGTCCCGCCACAAGCTCCGTCCGACAAGCCATGTTTAAATGTTCCAAGCGAGACATTTAAACATGGCTTGTCGGAGCGGGCGGCGCAGAAGCGCGTCGGACGGGGCTTGTGGCGGTGTGGGAGTGCGCGTGGCTGGACATTGCTATTTAAAGATGGCGTTGGAGTGAGCGCGGCAGAAGATGCCTGCAGCAAGGTGCCCTGTGGCCAAGTGCCGTGGCCGCGACGTGTGGTGGTGACAGGCCGCGGCCAAATATCCCATTCCGGGTTCCATACTGCTTGACGAGAACCCCTTTAGAAAAAAAAGGTTTCAGGAGGCAGTATCCGCTCTCTCCAATCTACTGAAGATCAGAACCCAGGTTCTTTAAAAGGACTTTGGCCCATATTTACTAAGCAGTCTTCTGGATCACCGTACGCTGCAGGAAGACCACTTACAGCACATTGACTTGAATGGACTGTAAGGTGTTGTCCAGCGCCAGTAGGGGTCCTACGGCAGAATATTACTTAGTTAATATGATCCTTTATCTAACTGTAATTCAGTAGCTGGTTCTGCTGCCTAAACTGCTTCTCTGCCTAAAGAGCTTATGCTCCAAAAGCCACATATTGCTAGTCCGTCGTATACAGGGGGAATGAAGGTAAGTAAAACAATGTGAATATTGGGGTAGACTTCATAAGTGTTGAAATTTCTGGTGCTAGTGTAAGTCTACAAACGACAAAATTATTTACCAAAAACAGCAGAAGTCTAAAAGTCCTATTGCTTTAGGTGGGATTCGTGCTCTTTGATAACTATGATGCTCTTTTAAGCTCCAATTCTGTTCCAGCTTTGATATTAGACTCACAAGTCAGTCTTGGCTGCAATAATGAGGTTCTCCTATTTTGTAGTCAAGTTACCAGTTAGCACTAGGACAATTGCCTTGGAACGGCCCCCAGAGTCTGTACAGTTGGTGACTTCCGTTCCCTCCATCTCACTGTGGATCAAACAAATAAATAACCGCATTAAATAAAGGCACAGCAGTTAGAGTAAAGCTAAAAAACAGAATGAACTAGCACTCAGCCTGTGTAATATAATGCAGCTAGAGGTGCCATGATCCTGCATCCACACCGCAAGATGCACACAACTATATAAAAAACAAACTGGATCAGCACTCAGAAATAATAATGAAGGACGTACGTTTTGCTTTTGGTCTCATCAAGTTTTTTCTTTAAACTTATCAAAAAAAAACCAGCAATACAGAAACAATCGGCACACACATGGAGAGGAAATGGTAGCAGACACACACACTGTTATATGTGCACAATAGAGCAACATTTCAAGACTAAGGCCCGGGCCATAGAGGTGTGGGGAGAGCGGAGGCGCGCTAACGCTGAGGCTCGCCTGCTTCAGTCAGCGCGATTGCACGGACTTGCAGGCGAGCCAGCGTGCGCGAAGGGAGCCGGGGGGAAGTGGTTGGAGGCGGGGCAGTGACGTCGCTGGGCCAATCGCCCGCGACGCACTGACGTCAATGTCACGGCGCCGTGACGTTGACGCTGCTGTGCAGTGATTGGAGGTTTTCAGCCGACAGCACGCTGAAAAACAGCTTGGCGCTCGGCTGAAACCTCCAATGCCTCAGGACGCCTGCGGACGCTCGCGTGAGCCCCCTCTGAAGGCATCCTCATTGAGGATGCAGGGGCTCAGCGTGGAGCGTCCGCACGCCTCAGCACGGCTGGTCCATCTATGGACGCAGCCTAACGAAGGGGCCAGGGGACCTTGAAACGTTGCTCTATTGCAAAGATGCCCAAACTGGGGGGGGGGGGCGTGGCGCTTACAGAGGTCCTGCGCTCTTCCCCAAGGCATTTAAATGCCGGGGGACCATGTGAGGCCTCTGTAACTTCCCTTTCCTTGTCTCCGGCGGCTTCGGGTGACGCAGCGCCATGGCAACGTGATGTCACGTGACACCCGCAGCGACATTTCACGCCGGAGACAAGGTGAGGAGGGGGGCGTGAGCAGGGGGGCGCAGACAAAAATTTGCGCACCCGTTCTATTGGGCACATATAACTGTGTCTGCTAACATTTCCTCCCCGTGTGTGCTGCTTTTTCTGTATTGCTGCTTTTTTTTTTGATACGTTAAAGAAGAAACTTGGTGAGACCAAAAGCAAAACGTTAGTTTATTTTCTTTGAGTTACTTTCTTGAGTGCTGATTCAGTTGTTTTTTTGTATAGTTAGAGTAAAGCTGTCTTGACAAATAAACGAAATAACGGGGCATCAAAAACAAGGCTGAAACTGTCTCTGGATCATTACTGTATTTATAATGCATGAACCTGCGAAGGAAAGAGGGTCTTTTACCAAACCCCCTGCAGTCATTTTTCCATCCAAATGCTGCCTCCTGCAGTCAGTATCCTACCCACAGCACTGAGTCACGACTATATTTAGCGCTCATGGCCATATGAGGAGCTGGTTGGGCCTCTGAGTCTCCCAATGCATGGGGGGGGGGGGGGGGAGGTTGTGTAACAGGTGTTTATTACTAAGGGTAAATGACGTCTGCTGGGGGTCATCTTTCACACGGACCGGCAGTGTCAAGAAGTCTTTACAACAGCCCACCCACCACAGCGGAATTCAGCCTGGTGCTGTCTCTTCGCTGACTCCCATCAGGTGCTTTCATTCTTAAATAGCTGGAGCCGGTTTTAAATGATCAAAGTGTCCCAGGCTGCCAAACTAGTACAAAAATGCTGAAGCAGAATTAGCAAAGAAAACAGATCTGATTGATTTCAATAAAAAATCATTTTCATTAATACATTTGGTTAATGACATTTTTTTTGCCACTGTTTTGCAGCAGGAAGACTTTGATACATGATCCCCTTCATTTCCATTTTAACGGAAATAATGTAAACATTGATTCACTTTCAACAATTCGTGTTACTTGTAATTGCTTATCTTGTTATAGTGGCTACTAAATTCTCAGCATGTTACTATATCGCACAGGTACGGGTGCAGCCACCTCTAAGGTGGAACACCTGGTTTCCCATTACTGCCTTACATCTCTAGTCTCAATGGCAGCAAAGAACAAAATAAACAATTATTATTACTATGAATAATGGTAGGGAAATAAATACATTTGCTCAAAATCACACAGATGGGGATAAGTATTAAACTCTGAAAATGCCTGTTTCCCCCCCCCCAAAAAAATGAGACAAGGATTTATTTCTAACCTTACACATCTCTCAGGCCCAGATCCACAACAAATTTGTGAATAAAATATGATATCACACCCTATCAAAAGTGCTTTTTTGTTCCTTTGATAACTCTTCAGACTTTTTTTGTTGTTGCAGATATGCCCCATACTTTTGACAAATAAACCCACTGTATTCAAATGACATTGGTGCAATTTTGCCCAACTTGAATCAGCGAGTGATTGTAGAAGTGATCATATGGCGACGGACAGTAGGAATAAGGGATGTTACTTCCAACATTTTGGAATAGGATAGATAGATTTCTTTATCTCTTATCATTTCTTGTTCATTAGGCTGGTGTACAACTCTCTAAACACTGTCATGTTAAACCAGGGGTGCTCCACTCTAGTCCTCAGCCCCCCCCCCCCCAGGTAAGGGGTTCAGGATATCCCTGCTTCAGCACAGGTGGTTCAATGAGTACCTGCTTCAGCACAGGTGGCTCAATCAGTCCCTACTTCAGCACAGGTGGCTCAATCAGCCCCTGCTTCAGCACAGGTGGCTCAATCAGCCTCTGCTTCAGCACAGGTGAAGCTGAGATATCCTGTAAACCTGACCTGTTGGAAGGGGCTTGAGCACCCCTGGGCTAAACAATGGACTAGGAAACCACTGATGCACCAATGTCACCTTCAAACATAGCCCCTAGATTTATAAGGGGGATATTTATTAAGGCAGCGCCAGATTGCGCAAGGAAAAAGATTTTTGGCCCCGTTTTGCCGCCGGGAGATATTGATATCTATATGCATAATTGGACTTATTTGGTGCCAACAATATACGCAGCGCTCTACGACATTACAAAACGAGGTCAATACATGACTAACAATGGGGATGGGTGCAACCGGTGAATGACGACGTAAGGCAAAAGGAGACCCTGACCCGCAGAGCTTACAATATACAATCTTAATGTATACAATGTTATATTGGTAAATAGCCCCCTATGTACCAAGGATTGCTTTCAATATTTGGTATACAGTGAGTGACACCCCCCCCCCCCCCCCCCATCTGGATCTCTCCCACCCAGCCCCAACAACAGCGTGGTTGCCATGGTCACCTGCCCCAGTGTAGCCAATCATGAGCGGGTTCAGCCAGGGCCAATGAACTACAACTCCCAGCATGCTTTGCGTCCGCTGACGGGGCACAGCAGTCACTGAACACGGAAGTGAAGTGTGAGGGGGAAGAAGAGGTGAAACCGTGATCATAATCCTAATATCCCGAGCCCAGTAGCCCCGGGTCCAATTCAGGTACCAGAACCGAGAGTAAAAGTGTGGGGGCAATAGGGGTCCTTCCTGATAGTGACATGGGAAAAGGAGAGGAGGGTCAGGGAATGGGGTGGGGGATCAAAATATAGTACGTGGGGTCAGGGAATGGGGGGGATCCCCCATATAGTGTGTTTCTATGTAATGGGGGGGATCAGGCGATGACACCCTAATATTGGGCTGGTAAAGGCCATCCCACGTCTTGTTTCAGAGCCGCTGCAGAAATGCTGAAAGCTGTCATTCTGATCGGGGGACCCCAAAAGGGTGAGTACAAGTGGCGTTACCTTGCTCCAGGCTAATAAGGACAGACTGAGCAAATGATGATTGCATTATATATATATATATATATATATATATATATATATATATAATGCAATTAGGGTAAATGCAGAGGGTTTTTATAAAGAATACAAGTTCAGAGGATATGACTAGCAGACACTGTGCTTGGAAATCAAGGGGCAGTGGTCATTATTACTACTGATATGACTACCTTGATCTTACCTGTGCTCCTCTGTAACATACAGTAACGGCAAACCTTTCCATTTGTATACTACTTTTAAAGAGTAAAATCTGTTCACTTGGGTTGCTGGTCTGGCTACACGTATGCTATCCTGGTCTCTGTGATCCCAGTTTTCAGTGTTTTATTTAATTTTTTCGGTGTTTTAATTTTATTTAAAATAAAATCTGTGTTAACAATAAAAACATTTTTACACGTATTTGAGTGTGGTGTTTATCTGTGCTTTTTCATTTGTTTCCATACTCCCTTGCGATGCCTTTGTCTCCTACCTGGGGATGAGCTGCCACAACAGGTTGAATTTAATAGGAAAGGAGGCTTCATTTCAGGTGTTTATCGGTTTTAACCGGAATCCCTAATCCTAGACAAATAGAGATGAATACAGGCCTTTAGGGAGTACATCTCAGCTGAAAATAGTCTCTGCTGTCTCCTAGTGTCTGTAGATTAAGGGTAATAAGGTAATTCATAAAGGTGGGAGAGGAAAATGATGGTTGGGAGCTTTTCATTATTGCTTACCACCATACCTAGTTTGTTTTGGGTTGTACAGCTTGGACGAGTGGGGGACACTGCCTTCTTTTCAAATCAATGAAGCTTAAATGTTACTGAGCAATTGGCTTCACGGCATATTGAGTAGGGGCCGTTGTGATCTTGGTGTTCCGATCTCTCTCCCTTTTCTAGGTACCCGGTTCCGCCCTCTGTCTTTTGAGGTTCCGAAGCCCCTGTTCCCAGTAGCAGGAGTCCCCATGCTACAGCATCACATTGAGGCTTGCAGCAAGGTAACTCGTGTTTAACTGGTATATGAATCTCCTTCACCTCTCTGCCTGGCAGGACATACTTGAAAACGAGAGGTAACTCTCAATGTATTACTTCCTGGTAAAATATTTTATAAATAAATGTCAGCAGCAGGATCTGTAACCCCATTGCCTTACCCCAGTCTGGCAGGTCCGTTCCCTCTATATGTGCTGTGCAGTTTGTATGGCATTGCAGACTAGACACAGAGCAAGATGTAATGAAATGGAGATATAATAATAAACTCCTGCCTCTTAGGTGCCCAATCTGAAGGAAATTTTGCTGATTGGATTTTATCAGCCAAATGAGGCTTTGAGCCGCTTCCTACATACAGCACAGCAGGAGTTTAAAGTGGCTATTAGGTGAGTGAGGTGTGTGGCTGGTGAGTGACATAGGGTTGGGCTGGTATGTATCATGTAGCTGATCCTGGAGTCTGCAAGTTGAATGGCATAGGCGTGGCCAGTGTGCATGAGATCGTGTGTCTTATGTTGCTGCCTGTGTGTTGTTAATCCCTCCTATTCGTCCTCTTACTGGTAGGTACCTGCAGGAGTATGCGGCTCTGGGCACTGGTGGGGGAATTTACCACTTCCGGGACCAGATTCTCTCAGGGGGGCCGCAGGCTTTCTTTGTGATGAATGCAGACGTGTGCTCAGAGTTTCCCCTGGTCCAGATGCTCAACTTTCAGACGCAGCATGGAGAGACTCACAGTTACATCATGCTGGGAGCCACAGTAAGAGGCAGTGCGGGCTTGCGGTACAGAGAACCCCCAAGGCTGTGCGATAATCAGCATTTCGCAAAGAAGAGGCAGAATCTACACTTTTGAGCTAGTTTTAAAGCTGCAGTTCAAGCAATATCCTACATGTGTTTATTTTTTTTAAATAAATCCGCTCTGTACTATGAAAAAAAAGATTTAGCTTTTAAAAAAAAATAAATAAAAAAAAAAATGTTTTTTTATGTATTCTAATGTAACAAGCATTTTTTGTTTCTATAGCAACCATTTACAATGTCACATCCCCGTCCTCTTCTGAAACTGGCTCTGGCTATTGAGCCCTGCCCTCTCTCTAGCAGTGCACCAATTATATCTAGTGACTGTCTGGTCACATGATTTTCCCCAGAGAACTTTCCATCTTGGGTACTCTTCTTCTGCACTAAAAGTGATTTTAATAAACCCCCAAACCGAATCTTCGCCGATTGATCGGCAACTTAGCTAATCACTTGTCAGTGTGCAGATTGTATTGATGCACATATTGAATGGAAATTAAAAAAAAAAAAAAAACATTTTTAAACATCTTCAACTGCAGCTTTAAAACCTTGGGCACTGTAAATAATCGTCTGCTAAAAGAGACCCCACACTTCAGTTCCATTAGATTCTGTGGAGGATGAAAGTTTATGTACTGTATATTACATCTCATATCCTATTAGTTAAGGTTAGTTAGTTAGTATACAGCTGGTGGTTGTGTAATATGTAAAACTAACAAACCTTTCCCGTGCCACTACTTATATTGTATTGCAATGAATCTCATGTAATCACATCTATTTACAGACGGGTACCACGTCTCATAACACTCTCTTCCTCACAGGCTAATAGGAAACAGTCTCTGAATTACGGCTGCATCGTGGCCAAGGCTGAAACTCATGAGGTAACGCACATGCACACATAGACACACACACACACACGTGTGTGTATATATATCTGACCTAGTGCATCAGTGATATAGTGTGGGGGATAAATAACAGTGACACAAGGTGGGATATGCAGGTGGGGTTACCACAGCTTCTTTATTCCTCTCTCCCTGCAGGTGTTGCACTACGTAGAGAAGCCCAGCACATTTGTGAGTGACATTATTAACTGCGGGATCTACCTCTTCTCACCGTCCATTTTCCAGTACATTGCAGAGGTTTTCCAGCACAACCAGCAGGAGCTGCAGCTGTGAGTTCTCTCCCCCACGCCACCGCTGTGACCTGCCCCCACGCCACCGCTGTGACCTGCCCCCACGCCACCTCTGTGACCTTTGTCCCCATGTCTCCATCGCACTCGTTCTTTTTCCATTCATACTTTCTCTTTCTCTCCTCCTCCTGTATGTCCCTCTTCCCGCTCCTGCATGCTGGGCCCAGGTGTTCCTGCATCAGGTGAGTGCTGTGTGACACAGGGGCACGGCATGGCACAGCAGCACAGGGATGCGAGTGTGGTGACTAGTTTAGGCTCACACAGTACTACTAAGACACAATACCATGGTGAAAGTAATGGAAGACTGTAACAAACACTCACAAACGTTCTAAGTGGTGTAATTGTTGGTAATGTGAGAATGACCGTCTTATTTGTAGCACAATTCTTGCCGTCTTTGCTCCCAGTCCTTCAGCAATGCAGCATGGCAGCTGCTTGTTGTGTGTTTTTTTTTCCACAGGGAAGGAGCCAGGGCATCCCCAAAACTGCACCCCGTTATTTTCAGTTCTGGAGACTCCCCTAGTTCCTGAGATAGTTACCGGTAAAGGTACCGGTGTTCTGTTCCCTCCAGTGAAAACATGATTGATTAAAATCTCCTGCATCACACAGGCCAATAGGAAGCCTCAATACCATCAGGTGCTGCTTCCTATTGGCCTGCATCACATGGGAGATTTCGGGGGGGTGGGGGGATGGGGGGGGGGGGGGGAGGGAAGAGAGAAGTTTAATGTCTCTCGGGAACGTAACGCAATTCTGCTCCGGGGTCCCTCTTGTTCCCAAAAGAGGGATGTGAGGTTATAAGTAGAGGGGCTGGGTGCTTTAAATTTTTAAAAGGAAACCCTGAAGAAGCCATCAAACCCCGAACAGATTTCTTTGTGAAGATCCCCGAAATAAAGCATCGTAGTTCTTGTATCCTTACAGTTCTCAGTCGGACACATTAATACTTCACTGCTTTATGTCCCGTTCCTCTCCTGCAATTCAGAAGTCACCATTTTGCTGTGATAACCCCATGCACTGCACTGTCACATTCCTTGGCTACAATAACAGCTTCCCTGCTCAATCTGCAGAAACCTTTGTGGTGGTGACTGTGTAACTGAGCTTTCTGGGTGTTGGAGGTTCTTGTCCCTGTCTCAGACCTTCCAGGGACTCCTCCAGTGTTAAAGTTTTGCACGCTTTCCTCTAGCAGCGAGGAGAACTCGAGCTGGCAGCGGGCGGAGGTCATTCGGCTGGAGCAGGACGTGTTCACAGCTCTCGCAGGACGCGGCAGGCTCTACGTCTTCAAAACGGACGGCTTCTGGAGCCAGATCAAATCCGCTGGGTAAGAACGCAAGGGGAGGAAGAGAAACATATGGGTGGGGGATGGGTGCGACTGGTGGAGGGAGTGAAATGGTTATGGCAGTATGGGGCACTCACACGGACGAATAGAAAAATGATAAATTGCTGCACACTATTATAATCAGAAAAAAGGGGATACAACTACCGGTGCTCCTGGTTCAGGATTCTCTGTATCAATCCAGGGTATAATGAAGGGAAGAAAATCAGGGCTCCACGGATTTGCTCAATAAACTAATTTATTGCCAATAGACTTAACGTTTCGGCCACACACGCCTTTCTCAAAAGCAGAAATGGCATAATGTGTGTATGGGGCGCTCACACGGGCAACACCCGCTGTAAGAAAGGCAATCTGGCATGGACTGCCCAGACATGAGCACAAAAACCAATGTGTAACCGGCTCGTTAAATAAATTGAGAGAGGAAACAGGACAGATAAGATAGCCAAGTGGTTCTCATCAGCCATGAAGTTGTATTTTTCTATATAAGTTATTGGAAACATTTTGTTTCAGTGCAGTTTTGTTTTACAGCTCAGCCATCTATGCCAGCCGCCTTTACCTGAGCCAGTATCACACAACGCACCCGGAGAGGCTGGCGGGTACCACGGAGGGTGGCCCCACTATCCTAGGTAACCACACAAACCACCATGCCTTCCCCCTTATTTAGTTTCTCAACACTCAGCTGGATTGTCTGGTGAAGGAGACTGTAACCCTTTAAACCAGGGGAGGGAAACTCCAGTCCAAGGGCCACCAACAGGTCAGGTTTTCAGGATCTCTGCTTCAGCACAGGAGGCGCAATCAAAGATTGAGCCTCCTGTGCTGAAGCAGGGATATCCTGAAAACCTGACCTGTTGGTGGCCCTTGAGGACTGGAATTGCCCTACCCTGCTTAACCCATACTTCTCTTTTTGTTTAGGGAATGTGTATATTCATCCAACAGCCAAGGTGGATCCTTCTGCAGTGGTGAGTAGATAGTGGCTGGCAGCGATAGTCTGCAGAGAAGGTAATAAGGTTTATTCATTAGGGAACACATTTCCTAGTAGGGGATGCACAATGTGAAGGATGGGAACCGTTGTTCCAATTTAGCTTCACAACGGTGGTAACTGCATTCTTCCCTGTTAGCAATACCTTCAATGTTTTGTAAAGGAACCACTTCTGACATGTTTTGTTTGTTGTTTTCAAATTTACCCCTCACTCCCCCCTTTCTCTCTGCAGCTGGGTCCTAATGTCTCCATAGGGATGGGGGTGATGGTCGGAGCTGGGGTGCGGGTTAGAGAGTCCATCATCCTGCATGGAGCAGTGCTGCAGGTAAATGGCCCAGACCCACCCTGGCTGATTGTTGCCAAAGAAGAAGGAAGGGTACATAATTGGTCTGACGCTAACTGGGGGATAAAGTGTCCAACTCCTAAAGGGCTAACAGGTCGGGTTTTGAGATCCCAGCTTTCGCACAGGTGGCTCAGGCTTTGAGCCACGTGTGCTGAAGCTGGGATATTCTCAACCGGACCTATTGGTGGCCCTTGAGGACTGGTGTTGAGAACCACTGCCTTAGTCAATAATTCCTTTGCAAATAAAGCAGTGCTGAGACTGACCAGTTCTCTCCCAACAGGATCACAGTTGTGTGCTCAACACCATCGTAGGGTGGGATAGCAGCATTGGACGCTGGGCTCGAGTTGAAGGAACGCCCAGCGACCCCAATCCCAATGACCCCTACGCCAAGATGGACAGCGAGACTCTGTTCCGAGAAGGGAAACTCACCCCCTCCATCACAATCTTGGGTAAGAGAGACAGCTGGCCTTTTTCCATTGAGATACTGGGCTTGGCTCAGATTCAGTGTAAGTGCACTTTTCTTAATATTTACACAGGAAACACTACAAATGTACATAGTTTTCTGTCTAAATCCAGTTTATTTTTATTAAAACATTGGAGGACACACTGGTGCTAGATTTTAAATGTGCCATTTTTAGCTTCACGGATTCTCCTGGTTCGAGGTATTTCCTGGGGTAGTTACCAGTGTTTCGTCTCAGGACATGAAATAACCGCCCAGAGAGAACCGAAATAACCGCCCAGAGAGCCACAACAGACAATAGGGTTTCCTCTTGGTGTGGGAGATTTGACTTGGTTTTTTTTCTCCTGGAGGTGACACTGTCTCAAATGATTTCTGGGCAGATGCCGGCATTCAGAGCCCCATCCTCTCCCCCGGCCATCAGTTTCAATGTGATGGTTAATTTAACCAAACATTTAAACAGACTATAGAAGTTGGTCTGGGGAAGAGTGCGGGGCTTGGTGCTTTTGCACCGCCAATCAAGCTGTCCCGAGCACTATACAAGAGGTATTGCGTAGTAAAGCATAAGATACTGACCAGATCATGCATGGACAATTGCAAAGGTAAATTCTAATTCTTCTCTCTCCTAGGATGTAACGTGTCAATTCCAGCAGAGGTTGTGATATTGAACTCCATCGTCCTGCCCCACAAGGAACTGAGCCGCAGCTTCAAGAATCAAATCATTCTGTAGTGTGAGGGGCTGCTGCAGTCCTGTGCTGAAGGGGGAGGGAGAGAGGCAGCAACCAAAATGGAACAGGAGCTGTCCCCTCTAGATCCTCAGGAACGTTCAGTGACAAGGCCCAAAGGCCAGATATGTTGCACCACCACTGCCCTGAAGAAATTAACCAGGGACCTTCTAGAGGTCTCTGATCTCACTGCCTTCCAGGCACAGTGCACCACAAGGCTGGTCAGAAACATGACTGCTTAAGGGGGTGAAGCCAAGAGACATTTTGCACCTCCTAGAAGGCAACAAGCTGTAATCATGCGCCCCTTCTGGGCAATGTTTCCCTTGTAATAAATTCAGATATTTAGAGGATTGTCACAGCTGCAGGGCCAGGTCATCCGGTCTCCACTTGGGCTGCGTTTACAGCACTTTTTCAAATAAAACATTGGGTAGCCTTGGCCGAGCCCTTTCATCCTACCGCGAGCAGCTTCCACAGAGAAACTTCAAACTCCCGGGAGACACCGGTGAAGACGTGAAAGCTCAGGTTGTAAGAACAATCATACTGACACAATAAAAGCAAATCAGTCTGCAAACCTCTCAGCTTCTGTGTAGCTGTTGGTGACAGCAACTCGGGGACTTCCAGCTCAAATATTAGAGAAATTATGCTCATCCCAGAATTATGACTTAAGTAAACTCATCTCATTGTGCTCCTAATAATAAATATACAAACATATGCAAGGGGACATACGAAGCAGCTTGTCGCAAATATTTAATAGAAAATAAATTAATGCATAACATGCAACACTGCCAAATGCCCGTCTCTGTGCAATATTCCTTACACACCCACCCAATGACTGTAATTCAAGTGACAAAGCCAAGTATTATCTGATCCCACACTTTAGTATTGATATATTTAGTTTGTTGGATCAGACTGAATGAGTTCTCACTGGAGGATTTAGTTGCATTCTGTTTTAACAGCATTACTTTATATTTCAATAGAACACATGAACCAATGAGCCAGCCAGAACAAAACCCATACATTGACATGAAACAGCTCACCTAGAGACAACCTGAAAACATGATTATACCATTTTATAAAGTGCATAGTAAGTGCAGAGGACATTCATGCACTTGTGCATCTGCTCAGTAATCCTATATTGTGTGACCAGCTGCCGCGGATCAGGGTTACACGTGATGATGGTAGCAGCACAGGTACACCTGTCAGCATTTCCGATGGGTGGGAGAGCGATGCATCATCTCCCCTTCCTCAGTTTGGAGAGGCGAAAAACTTCAAAGCTTTCTGAGGCAGATCACTGTTGAGGCAGAGAAAGGAGAACTGAGACGAATCATATGGAAAAGGGAGACGTTCCTACTGGCGAGTCACTAACCCAACTTCATTATACGCGATAAAAAATAAGTGTCACTTCACTCGCGTCGTGGAAAACTGAAGCAAGTGACTGGCAGAGGGCACCAGGACTAAGCCTTTTAGATAATACTGGCATGAAACAGATCACTTTCTAGGGTGGGATGAGAAAGGAGTGCAGTACTTACAAGTTAGGTGAGGCACTTATGAGAGCTAGAGAGTTTATCTCCGGAGAAGTCACTGGCTGAAAGAGTCGTTCTGCAGAGGAAATAGGGGAACAATTCAGTGTCTGCAGTACTTTGCACGCTCTACACACTGTCTATCCCAGGAATGCCTAATGATGTACTCTCGTGGGATTGCGTTTATTGATCTCTTATCTTGGTGAGACCCAGATCCATGAAGAAGGTCTCACCAGAATACACTGCGTACACGTGTTTGCCTTTGTTCAGTGTCTGTCTTACCCTGGGCTATGCTCACAGAATCACAGTTCGGTTTTTCTTGATTAGTGGAGAGAAACTGGCTCCAGAACCCACGGGGAAGAGTGAGAAGATGGGACATCACCTAAGAATCCGTGAATAACTGCGTTACAGGGCGAAGTTGTGATAATGGAGAGGGGAAGAACTTAAATCAGGGGTTCTCAACTCCCCCACCCACCCTGATAACAGGTAGGGGGGAGGGGGGAGGGGGGGGGGGCAGAAAGGATGTCTTGGACTGGACGTGAAAGCACCCGACAAACCAATTAGAAAGGGAAGAGAGCTTAAACTAAACGTCATTGGCTTCCTTAAATAAAATCAGTCTAAAATACCTGTCTATTACTGTGAAAACAAGTTTTAATTATTAGGGCTCCAATGAGGGGCTGAAGGGAAGCAGAAGCATGTCAATCAAGTATTTCCTCTATTGTTAGCCCACCTCATTCCTTTTAGGGGCGCAATAAGGAGATGGGGGTGGGAGGGGGGCAGGATCTGACTTTAGCATTAAAGCCCCGCTTAAATTTTTTTTTTTTTTAAAGACATCACACAAAAAGGAAGTGTAGCTACAAACCCCTCCAGTGTTCCAGCATACAAGGCGTACCATTATTACTAGGAGTAACTACAGTTTTAAGGAAAACGGATTCAACTGCAACTTACCTTTGCCTGTCGGGGGGTGTCCTGCATGATCATCAGAGCGTTCGGTTCTGGCACAGAGTATCCGACCACGGTAGGACCAAATACCCGGGACAGACTTGTCCTGTCCATCTTACAGTCGGCACTACCCATTACCCTAAAGGGGGATACTGGTCATGACTGAAAAGTGTTCTGAAGTGTAAGAGTCACAGTGTATCACATGTTGCTTTAGAGAATACAAGTGGAATAGGATTTGGTGGGATTTGGTGATATTCTGCACCATGACGGGCATTTAATGCTATGGAAACTGGTATTTTGTGTTCTGAGATATGTTCTGTCTTCTGGGGGCATCAGCTAGATCTTATGCTGTGGGTGAAACCAACACAGTCTGGAAGAAGGTGAATTGTTTAGCAGGGTGAGGACGAAGGGGGATTATTTGAACAGGACAGGGCAACGAAAAGGATTCCACAGGGTAAGTAGGTAAGCCATTGTACCATGTCACAGGCACATCACAAAGGGCTGTCACAGGTGACACACGTCACTCAGCCCTGCAAGGTGGGCAGGAGTTACCTGTACAGGTGCAAAATGAGGAAGGCCAGTGTGTCTCTGTTAGGGGAAGGCAGCGCATCCACAGCTTGGCAAATCTCTGCTTTACCATCACTTTCACTGAGGAGATCTGGGGGTTAAATGAGATGTATTCAGGTTGACTTTCCAGGGTCCCAAAAAAAGTTTTTGTCCCAGATCATGGTTTACACCTAAAATCTGTTATAATATTACATCGTTTATCCATATTAACCCTCAATAACCCAATATAGCAGAGCTTCACTTGAACAGCCAACGCTTTTGTGAATATTCCCCATATGGCCTTAAAGCTGCATCCCACCTACTCAGATGAACATTTGAACTAAATATTGAGTTCCTGGTGCTTACGGGGGTTGGCGATACCACTGAAAATGAGTCTCCCAGCTGCTCCTGGACGGACCACAAATAGAAGGTACTCGAGGTATACAGTGGGATACAGAGAGGGGAAGTGGTCCAGATGTCTATGTTCAACTATATCAAAGTAAATTGCACTGGGTAAGAGCTCATATGTTCTATAGATACACACATACATAGTGTGTGTGTGGGGTGTGTATTTCCACCCCAGCCTCCGCCCTCGTACCCGCAGCTTCCATGAAGTGCGAGTGCAGTGTAAAGGTCACCAGGGGTTCCCTCAGGTTTCGCAGAACGTCTTTCAGAGCCCCACACACTGCATGGATGTCTTCCTTCCCCAGCTGCTGCGCAGTGACCTTCCCCTGCAGAAGCCGCTGCCTCAGGTCCTTCACCTGCCGATCACAGCCAGGGACCCGGTAGATCCCACGCTGGGAAGAACAAAATCATGGGACAGCAGGTCTGCAGTCAGACTAACAAGCCTCAAATAATTACAGCGGCCAGCTCCCAATACCTTACTAAATACAAACAGAACAATCTACGCTTGTGGTTCCTATTGCAGGGTGGGAACCCTAGGGGCAAAAAACCCTATCCAAAACATAGGGCCTGCAGAGGAATTACTCTTTTAAAGCCCCCCCGTTTACTGTAGCGCTGTAAATATTGAGAGTAGTGTACACAGCACTGTAGGAATAATTAGGTGAGAGCGGTTTAATGATACATCTGTCTGGGAAATGCTCACCTCGCTCAGCCCTCGCTTTTCAATTTCATTCACACACTGAATCATGAAACTGGGTATCCGCGGCGGTGTAACCGGGGCAAAATCCGCCAGGAACCCCTGCAAAGACCAGATAACGTCAGGTGAGGAGGGCAAGAGGTTTAATGGGAGGGAAGGGGGACTGGGGTGAAATATTTACCTGTCCATTTTTGGGGTATATGCCCTTTGATGGTGGCGAGCACAGCTTGGGGCAGCGTTCCCTGCACTCTGGGTGTAGCAGAATCCGGCAATCCCTGCACTTTAGAGTCATCTTACCGAAACGAGTCTTCTTCCCGCACACCGCGCAGAGCTCGGAGCGAATGACCTGCACAAGGTGGTATCCAGACCAAACACTTTATCAGATCGCATACAGCAGCAAAAAAAACTTAATGTAGCATTTCATGCAAAGCCTGCTGTGTTATATAAATCTCATGTCGAGCAGGGGCGCTCAACCCCAATCCTCCCCCACCCCATCGAAGATTGAGCCACCTGTGCTGAAGCAGGGATATTCGTAAAACCTTCTTGAGGGGGTTGGGGGGGAGGGAATGCCTTGAGGAATGGGGTTGAGCACCACTGATGTAGAGGATCTTTAAGCCTTTAAAGGCTTGTTATATAGTAGGCGCTGGTGTGCGTGCGGGCACCCGGCGTTGCGAATGCACGTGGGCACGCATTTCGTTTATATGTTGTAAGCAGTGCCATGCGTGGCTAGGGGCGTGGCTAGACATCACAGCGATAGCCACACGGTGATTGGCTTGGCAGCGTCATGTTGCGCGGCAGCAGCGCAAAAATATAAATTCTCATGTATTTGCTGTGATCTGCCGCGCCAGCGCTCACTGCCGTGCGCGCACGTGGCTGCAGTATAGAACGCCTGGACACAGTCAATTCTAATTGACGCACGTGTGCGCACGCGCACTATATTACACGCTAAAGGAGTTGCTATAGCAGCCACATTGGGAGCCACACCACTTCCTGTTTTGAGATAGGCGGCCATATTGCGTGCCCTGGGAAGCAGGGTCTTCGTCAAATCAAGCACAGGAGAAGAGATGGAACGCGGCCAAGATAATTGCATTGCCGTAAACCTAAGGAACTGCTGCATTTATTAAAACAGAATGGTCAAGAGGTAATGCCGCTTTGATGGAGCATTAAGAATAACAAATACGCAACATCGCAAAGATATAATCAGCGTTGGCAATTGAAAGGACATTGCTAGACGCCGTTAAAACGTTGGGCAACATTTTTAAAGGTGACATGACTATGGCTCATTCCATTTTAGTGTAACTATCCGTTTTATGGTGTAACAGACAAAGTAGTATTTTGCATTAGGTTTCAAGCATTCTATCCAAAGCAGAATCTCACAATGAAGCTTGCGAACAAGCTGACAAATATCACGTTACGGTGCTCTGTTAAGGGATCATTTTCTATTCATGTGTAATTGCAGAAATTGTTATTCTCCAAAGGACTTGCACACAGGTCACTACCCTCCTTCCCACCCAACTCACCGTTTTGGATAGGAATACATGTGTCCGTGTGGGATTGATTGCTGGGGATGGAATCACGTCCAGTTCGTACTCCACCTCAGCCTCATTAATTTGGGGTAGGATGCAGGTTTGTTCTGAGAATCAATACATAGAGAGATATATCTGTGCCATGAGAAATTGCAATGACGCAGGGAGCAGTGTGTGTTCAGCTTAATGTCACATTCCGGTTTATAAGCAATAGAGCATTTCTTTTTTTCAACAGCAGTTCCTAGGGACCCTTGGGTTCCCTGGGCATCCCTGCTATTTTCAGGTAATTTGGAAATTGTACCAAATACAGAAGAATGTACAATGCATCTGATCTCAGACGCGCTATTAGACAGGGTTGGGGTTCCACAGAATATCAAAATATAATTATAGGATTCCTTAACCACTCCAATAGAGGATGCTCACAAATTATTCAGGGACCAAGCTCAAACTGAGGGGTGCAAAACTATGAAACAAATCAAGTGTGCACACTGATTCTGCATCTTTGTTGTCCCAGGAGTAGCAGTGTCAGCGGATGAATGCAGCAGGTGAAAGCTCTTAAGATTCCATGTAATTATGTGGACGGGAAAATAAAGTGGAGTGCTCCTTACCGGGTCACTAACCAGAATCCTTGCCTGGAGCTTAACCTCTGTAGGACGTGTGACAATGGGATGGATAAAACCCGGTTTGGGGACATTTGGAAGATATGCAACACATTCATAAGTATTCTAGTAAACAAGCCTCAGGATAACCACCGATTGGGTTTTTCATCCGCCGGCATCAATAACACACAGACCGTATTCCTGCTTGTGTGCTATACCAGGGGTGCTCAACTCCAGTCCTCAACCCTTCCCCCCCACCCCCCCCTTCCCCAACAGGTCAGGTTTTCAGGATATCCCAGCTACAGCATTGGTGACTCAGAGGCTCAGTCTTCAAATGAGCCACAGATTGAGCCACCTGTGCTGAAGCAGGGATATCCTAAAAACCTGGCCGGTTTGGGGGGGGGCGGGGCTTGAGGACTGGAGTTGAGCAGCCCTGTTCTATACAGTACCTCTGCTACCCAAGAGTTAACATTTACAGCACACCTTCCAACTACGAACTGAATTTCACATAAAACAAAAAATAAAATTAGACATTAAACAGCTTTCAATTTTTACCCCATTCTATAATGCTTTACAGAACAGCTGACATTTCAAAGTTATCTGCAGGCAACTCATTTACAGAGTCCCTCATTATTCTGTACACGGAGCCTGCAGCCTTGTTCCCAAACTGATGTACAGTCGCCGTAATACCACTTGTAGGAGCCTGGCTGCAAAGCACAGAACTCATACGGCGTCTGGAGGTGGCAGCCCTGCAGGCTAATGTACGTTTTCCATTACCAAATTAAAACCATTCTTTGCTTCGGGTTCACTTGGCTTCTTGGGCAGGAAAACACTTCATACATTACCTACCCATTTGTGACCGTTTCTTTTAAAATAAAGAAATAAAACCAAGAACCACCCGAGACAGCCACGCTTGCATAGTTTTTAATATGCACGTCTCCTCTAAGACAGAGATACAAAGTACATCTCTACTCACAAGTTCTTAATGCAATTCTCCATTTAATGCGTTAGCCAAGAACAATGGAAAGACAAAGTTTCAGATCCCACGTGGACCTCTCCTTCTGTCTTAGAGGAGACCTGCACTTTGAAGGAATTGTTTGTCTGTGTTGTGTTGGCTGCACACGCAGGGTTCTCCTCGCCTGAAACATTTTCCCCGCACTTTGGAATTGTACTATAGTTTCTAATATGCAATAGTATAGAAAGTAGGATTTGGGGGTTTGGAATAAAAACATTTATTGGAACAATTTTGACTTGACATCAATGTTAAGTGACTGAGCCAAACCATGGGTTAAAGGTGACATTTTTTAAAGCGGCAATCTATGCAGCGAGGGAGTCCTCCAGAGGTCAACCTCATCACTATTCTCAGTTTGGCTACTGACAGGTCCGTGTTCCTGACTGGTGCACAGACAGGAAGCTGTACAGAGGCCATCTCTGAAATGGGCAAATGTACTTTACAATAATTGATCTGCAAACAGGAGCATAAAAAAAAGTGCCATAATCCTACTATCCAGCATGGAAACCTCACGGCAAATACTCCTGCACCCACCAAAAAGGTGTTTAAAAGGAGGAATTAGGATTTTTAAAAGATACATTTATGAAAATGCAGATTGAGTACTTTTGTCATAATAAAGTAACCTAGTTTACATGGACACAACCAGGCAACGAGCACCCGAGCTTGCTAACCACTGTGTGCTAGTCCTTAAGCCCCAGAAGGTGATCCCTGGTTGATACACTATAGCTGTAAGCTTCAGAAGATCAGCATTTCCACATATCTTCAATATTGCTCTATCCAACCCAAACCGGTTTCTCTGCTCAAGAAATAAAGGGGTTTGGGAGACCTCACTAACCTGTGAATGCAATGCTTGCTCTAATTTTCCACTGCAAAGACTACCCTGCTAACTCAAGGCAATGCTGTCCACAGGCCGTATTACCTGCCAGAGATGAGCGAGCCCGGTTCCGGAGGGATCTCCGGCGTGGTACAGCCTCGATGGAAGCCACAGTACTGAGGTCACCTCCCTCTGTGAAGGTCATGGTGGTTTTTGCCACAACAGTGTCTCTGATCTGCAAACACATGGTGCAGAAACAGGTGTCTAAGTAGTCTGCAACACAACATTACCACATTATTCATTTCTAGGTTACCCACTTCCATGTGGGATCAGGATTTGCACCGACACTCACCTGGGATTCAAGTCCATACAGTTTGCCATTTTTTTATTTTTTTTACTAGAAGATCTTGCCAACTCAGTTTTGTTATTTGTTTTGTAATCTGATGTTTTGTTCAGGACGTACAAGTGCCCGGGAGGTTAAAATAGAGCTCCCCCCCAGTGCAGGGCAAGACATGCTCAGGAGAAGCAAGCTACTAACATCACAGGAGCGAAACGCATTGGCTATTGTGGGGGTAGTGTCTTTAAAGCAATGTTAAATACAGGAAGTCAGGGTAAATAAAATCAAAGAAAAAACCATTCATTCACATTTTACATAATTCAGCTCACCTTCGGCATGAAATAGCAATAAATACAATTATTTTGTTATTCCCATTGCTCTTACATTACCCCAAGTGTCTCAATTTCCTTTGTGCCCTTATACAAACACACTATGCGGCTGTACAAAGTTACTTTGAAGCCACAAATCTATTTTCTTTCCAAGTGCCTTCCATTGTTGATCTATTTACTCAGACAATATGTGAGCGAGTAAGCTGGCGTAATGGCTTAGGTGATAGTGCTCAATGCACAAGGCGGATGTGAAATCCAATTCCCGTCAATGACAACTTGAATGATACCGGTAAAATCCTTTTATCTCCCTGAACCTCATGTTACTGACCTGTAATAGGGGGATTACAAACCTCTCTCCCTTATCTAGATGTTATCATGCAAACCACAGCTCCAGAAACAACCCGGATGCCATGCCAGAGGTGGCTGCCTAAATGTCTCTGATGGGGCAGATATTGAGACTTTACCAGTTCTTTGCATATAATTGCCATATTGAGAATTAATATTACCTGTGGTCTTAATTCCAACAGGGGGAGTGTGTGTGTGTATACACACACACACACACACACACACACAATGTGTGAATATGAAAAATATACAATTATAATATAGCTATCTAGATCTCTCCCCACTGTAGGAATCCAAACCGAAGGTAACACTATAGCTAGCCCATGGCAGTCACTAGTACTAAATGATGGTTCATATAGACATCATGCACCATGCCATTGCTGAATAATCTGAGAACAAGGAGGCAGTCTCCAGGACATGCGTTGCCATTCAACGTTCTAACAAAATCTAGTGATGTCTTTTGCTGAAAAGAGGTATATAACCAGAAAGTGGCCCTACAATGGAGTTGCAATACTGCAATTACCGTAGATTGTTAGCTCTTCGGAGCAGGGACTCCCTTTCCTAAATGTTACTTTTATGTCTGAGCACTTCTTCCTTTTGTGTTATTTATATCTTATTATTTATATGATTGAAACTATTACTGCTGTGAAGTGCTGTGTACATTAATGGCGCTATATAAATAAAGACATACATACATTCATTCAATACTGGTGTGGCCAGCAGATGGCAGACTTGCCCTTCCGTGGATCTAACAAACAGATCAGATTATCGCATAATAATTGCAGTGTGATGGTCCTGCCCTTTTTCACCTGTACCTAAGATTACAACGTCACTCAAAATTTTAAACAGCTAGTACCAGGGAACCCGTGCAAACTCTGCTTAAAAAGCAAAACAATATATATATTTTTTTTAATAACAGACCTGGCAATTATTAATCCCTTTACAGCAATGGGGGTCTTGCAAAGCATGCATTGCTGACCCCTCCAGCAGTTAAGATGTTAAATAAAGTTGCTCTAGGGAAAAGGGCAATCAATACTTGGGATCAAATGTATTCTCTTGGAGCTTAAACCTCATCTTGAAAGCTGCAGCAGCTCTTAGTACCAAAGCGATGACAGTGAAATAAGTCCCCTTTTAAATGTGACTTGCATCTCAAATCCATTTTCTATTCTTCAGTACACTTGAAGAAATCCAAGAGGTTTCAGCTCTGCACACTGTAAATGCATCTGTGAAGAACTCGAATCTTGGTCTGCTAAAAGGCATCAGAACCTTCATTTAATCAACAAATCTCTTTTCATAAATGATGTCAAATTGTTTAAGAGCATGATTGGACATTGGACGAGTAAGAAAGGGGCGGCCTCCCGTGTAGGCAAAAGAGGCGGCCTCCCGTGTAGGCAAAAGAGGCGGCCTCCCGTGTAGGCAAAAGAGGCGGCCTCCCGTGTAGGCAAAAGAGGCGGCCTCCCGTGTAGGCAAAAGAGGCGGCCTCCCGTGTAGGCAAAAGAGGCGGCCTCCCGTGTAGGGAAAAGAGGCGGCCTCCCGTGTAGGGAAAAGAGGCGGCCTCTGTTAACCATCTATTTTTTTGTGTAAGCCTTGGGTAAAACAAAGCGTTTCAGACCTTCCGGGAACGTTTCCTTAGTGTCTTCATTTCCACAATGTACAAAGCTACTGTACATGTGACAGTGTCTACACAACTCAGAAAGATCAAACTGGCCAGTTACCCACCACCTTGAAATCACAATGCTGTGAATATTATTACAACACTGCAGCATCTGTTAACAGCGCAACTCACAGGGGGAGGAGAAGAGAGATTCTTGACCAGACATAATGAGGTTATCTTTAGAGACAGCTCCAGTCTATCAAACAATAGCTCAGAAAGTAGCCCCGGGTCTTCTCTTCCAGACGTTAACTCTTCTCCAACGTGCTTGGCCTAACTAGGCTCAGGCAGGGTAGGGTTATTAGTGAGGCACAGGCAGACAAGCACATTGTTATCAGATCTCGTCTCCAATCCTCTCTGCTGCATTGACGGTCAAAAATATACTAATTGTTATTATATGGACAAATTGTAAAGTTGCCTGAACGTTCAGCAACTTCTTAATCTAAGATGGGTACCACCTGCCAGTACACACACACACAAATGCCCCAGCTAATCTAAGAGCAGCAAGCACGAGGACACCTGGGCACTGCCAGAGTTTCCTAAATGCAGCCACTGCCAGAGTTTCCTAAATGCAGCCACTGCCAGTGTTTCCTAAATGCAGCCACTGTGTGCAATAATGTAGATGGCAGGTACCTGCGGGCACTGCTCTCAGATAGTCACGGCGTTATAATGGAAATGTTTACACAATGTGCACGGTTCGGTGTCTGCCAGATGTGTCACTTGGATCATGGATACGCTATTATGCACCGCTTAACATGAGCCAAGTTTTCTGCAGCTCACCACCTTGTTTATCCATTTCAAAAGCAGAGCACATGGTCAGTGCAATGTGCTGAGATCATTACATTCTATTGTCACCGGTCTGACCACTCACATTCTCAGCTACTGTAGTGGCGGCGCTTGGACGGGGCCGTTTCACTGCTAAAAGTGGAGCAATCAGTGGGGCCAGAGATGAGCGCTAGAGAGAGAGATAGAGAGGTGTGAGAGGCAGTGGCAGCACAACCATATAAGCAACAGAACAACCTCTTAGGACCCGCATTGGTTCATGGGCCCCCATTCCAGCTACGATTGCTGCCTCAAGCTCTGTCAGATGCCTCCGTTCCTGGCTCAACTAATTGGGCCTCCCCATCGCAACCAATCAGGTCTGCCCCGCCCAACCCCCTCACTGCCAGGGCTCTCTTGCCAGACCTGCTTAGAGCCCCCAAAAAACCTTGACCCACCCCTCCTTAATTTCATTAACCACCTTGTTAATCTTGTATTGATCCCCTATAAACATATCGCTAGCTTCATCCAGCCCTACGCCACAGAAAGATCTCAATTCTGCACCTGCAAAGCCCCCGTCTACACTGGCACTGCCCATACATACTACTGGTAACCCACCTCAGTCCTGCAGCATCCCTGACTCTTCTAGCTCTGACCCTTTCCATACACACAGCTCTGTATGTGCCCTACAGTCCTACCCTGCAACTCACCCAGTCATTCCATTACTGTTGACTAGAGCAGTGGAGCTCAACTCCAGTCCTCAAGACACTCCCAACAGGTCAGGTTAAGGACATCCCAGCTTCAGCACAGGCAGCTAAATCACCTGTGCTGAAGCAGGGATATCCAAAAAACCTAACCTGTTGGGGGTGTGGGGGGTCTTGAGGACTGGATTTGAGCACCCTTAGACTAGAGGGTGCTGACATACGGTGGCAGGGTAGGATCTGTGGGATGAATGCTCCTTGGTACCCGTTTAATGATTTATGTAGAGATTCTGCCAAACCTGCAGGAGCCTCGTATCCAAATAATGAACTTTTTATTGATTCCGGGCAGTTTGCTGACAAATGAAGTCAGCCTGGTCTGTCTCCGGCATTAATAACACCTGACCCCCTCATTTCCCTGACGTGACAGATGGGAACAGGGGGGGGGAAGCAAGGGAGGATAATATTTACTGCTTGTAATTTATATATTTATACAGTATACATTTGCTTTTGGTGATTTACAGGGAAATACTCGCCTGTAGTAGGTGCTGCGAGACTGGAAGCGAACACATCACATTCTGACTTCAAAGCGCATCCCAAGAGCAGTCATCACTATTCTAACTTTAGACCAGGAGGGCCCCCAAATCCAGTCCTCAAGACCCCCCCCCAAAAAGGTCATGTTTTCAGGATATCCCGGTTTCAGCACAGGTGGCTCAATCAGATTGAGCCACCAGTGCTGAAGCAGGGACCGATTGAGCCACCAGTGCTGAAGCAGGGCTATTGAATATAAATAAATATAATAAGATATCGGACCTGTTGGATGGGTCTGGAGGACTGGAGTTGAGTACCCTTGGTGTCTGGCTTCAGACAACCAGAAGTCAGCCCTGTCCCTGTGCCCCTTGCTCGGATGAGATTTTCTGCTCCTCTGCGCTGTTCACACCTCACACTTACCCTTCTCTCTCGGGCCTTTATCTTGGCAGGCTTTCCCGCCAGCTCATCCAGATCCTAAAAAGACAACAAAAATAACAACTCCATTTCAAAACCCAGTGGCCCTTGGAGGCCCCCATTGTATTGCAATATAAAGGTGTAAAAATGTTACATTTTGAGGTCCAAAGTAGCACGAGGCTGTCCAAGGGGGTCGTGTTACTCGTCAATGTTGTGCCTCACTGTATAGCTTAGTGTGAAATGTCCAGCAAATGTTAAATCCAATACATGACACACAAGGCGGTAAAATTGAAATCTCAGACCCGGTGTCTAAAGACGAGTGCTTGGGAATGGGCTGGCAGCCAGGTCGTATTTAGAGCAAGTTAAGTTCATGAGAACCACAGACTGTTCGGACAGATTAATGCACCTGTAAGTGGTACATATTAGGCAGCTGAGCTCTCTCTCGATAGATTTTTTAAAAAAAAGGTACATTTGTAAAAGACCTGGATGTGCGACACAACCGCTAAACATTGTGTGCACTCGGCAGCAGAGCTATCTCACCAGCTAAATATTAATGCTGCCGCTGGGAGACACCGCAGGCAGCTTTGGACGGTTCAAAAGCATTAAGGAAAGTAAATTACAAACAGGATGTATTCTCAGGAGCGGCGTGTGTGCTCGGGGAGGGAGAGCTGAACAGGGTGGAGGGGGGAGACGGCTCCCCACAGGGACCTTTCTCGGCTGAACGCTCAGCGAAAGACTCCCGGTTACTCCGAAAGGGACAGAATTAGCATTTAAATTGGATGGAATGAGATTTTGTGGTTTTATTTTATTAATAAATATAAACCAGTTGTCAGAAGAGTGAGGAGAGCAAGGGCATGGCGTTGGTGAGAAGAAAAACAGAGCTTAGCAAGGACCCTATAACTCCCATCCTATCCACAGAGGGCAGAGATGGGGTGGAAGGTGAGTGGATAGGGGGGTGGGAACCCCCAATGGCTTTAGAGGGCAATGGTCATAATTTAGGACAGATAATTCAGATGACGATTTAGAGCTGCAATACGGAACAAACACTGCTGAATTTAGGGGCGTTACCCCTCTATGCCTGGAAGGGTCTGAAGTTATAGTCGCAGAGCCTTGCTCTCTGTATCACTCCGGCAGCCCGGTGTTAGAAGAATGGTGGAGAACCAATCTCACCAGGTCATCCTCTGTCTGGTCGTAACTGATGTCAGAATGAGACAGGAAGGAGATGCAGGACTCATCCACAATGGACATCCTGCCACACAAAACAGAATTTACAGGTCACCTCCCTTTACCTAACTGAACAGGGGCGCAACAGGAGAGCATCAGGGTGCAGTAAGAAAGTCATTGGCAAGAAGAGTAAGAAGTGAAAAGACAGATTGCTTTTGGGCAGTATGGAGGTGTAATAGGAAATGTGGTATAGCACCACATTTACATTTTAATGCCAATTACACAAGGTGTTTATTTGAGTCAGGGCTGTAGTAACATACATTTGCAGGACACAAGGTTGTACAACTCTGTAAAACCTTATGCAGAGAGGGACGGGAGTGATATTGGTGCCCCGGTGAGCCTCTAGGCAGGAAAACACCATTGACAAACGGTGCAACCCGTTATTTCCAAACAAAAAAGGTCTGTTTTCAGCCCAAACCTTTTTCCAATTCCATGGACTACAGTGTTGACTCTACCACCACCTAACAGGGACAACACTGAGTCACTAACGTGGACAGTGGCCTGACCATCATTCATCAAGAGGTCCTTAATCAGCTGGAACTGACGATCCTACAAAATAAAGATTCTCAGAACAGCAAATAAGGCACAACCTTCCTGTTCCAGGGTCTCAGTACTACTACAGACACAAAGCCCCTGCAACCATTCAACCCTTAAGGCAACAACAAATGGCTCTACAATGATTATGTCAGAACGTCCAGGGGGAGCATATAATGGGTTGAGAAAACAAAACAAGATACACAAATATAAGTGCAGACGAAATGCAATCAGTGAGTAAATGTGGCAGTGTCTTGGCTCATATAGCTGTACTACTCACAGGACTAAAGTGTATATATAAGCAGTTGGCAAATAGGGTTGCCACCCTTGATGGTATAAAGGCACCGGACCCCTTATCGATACTCCGTCAGCATAAACCGCATGTATAGAGAGAGAGAAAACTACATAGTGCGATCAATAATATAAACTTTATAAAAAATGAATGGGTAAAAAATGCGCACTTACAATGTGCTAATATAATAAAAGCATTGGTCACAAATTGTGAGTAGGAGTTGTCCCGAGCAGCTCACCGCCTCCCTGGGTCCTCAGGCTGAATGCCGCGGCACTGTATCCACGATCGGAGCCTCCCTCCTGACGAAGCCGTGAACAGTATCTGGTGCTGGGCGAAACGCGTAGAGGAAACCAGCAGACCTATTCTGGTCTTGGAGGCGACCCGTAGCTGAACCTAACCTGCAGCCGTGACGTCAGAGGATCAGACGGGCGCACAGAGGGAGGCTCCGATCGTGGATACAGTGCCGCGGCATTCAGCCTGAGGACCCAGGGAGGCGGTGAGCTGCTCGGGACAACTCCTACTCACAATTTGTGACCAATGCTTTTATTATATTAGCACATTGTAAGTGCGCATTTTTTACCCATTCATTTTTTATAAAGTTTATATTATTGATCGCACTATGTAGTTTTCTCTCTCTCTATACATGCGGTTTATGCTGACGGAGTATCGATAAGGGGTCCGGTGCCTTTATACCATCAAGGGTGGCAACCCTATTTGCCAACTGCTTATATATACACTTTAGTCCTGTGAGTAGTACAGCTATATGAGCCAAGACACTGCCACATTTACTCACTGATTGCATTTCGTCTGCACTTATATTTGTGTATCTTGTTTTGTTTTCTCAACCCATTATATGCTCCCCCTGGACGTTCTGAGATACTTCTAAACTCTGGAACCCGTGAAACAGGTCCCACCAGTGAGGTTTGAGCTGTGGGTTTTCTGGTCATCACTTACATTTATTTTATCATTTACACCACTATTATCACTATATATAGCTGTTCGCGCCTTTTTGTTCACCTATTTACACATCTACAATGATTATGAACTCATTAAGTCTTAAAGGTGTTGGGCTCTGGGTCTTTACAAAAATCCCTCCGTAGAGAGAGCTACCTCAATCCCATGGGAATCCTAATCCATACTGTGGAGCCGTTGGCCCGTTACCGTTTTCTCCAGTTCAGCTTCAGCTCTGTGACGTTTTTTCATCTCCACATCCACCTGGTTCCGAGCATGTTTGAGCTTCACCTGCAGGGCGGAACGATCAATCTCACATTTCAGCAAAGTCTCACGTTTTTCCCTGAGCTCCTGATCAGACTTCTGCCATCTCTTTCTTGACGCTTCAAAGCTCTGGGCCGCCTCAATATATTCTGAGGGAAGACAGAAAAGTATGAACAGGACCGCTCAACCATGGGAGGCAGAGAGCGTCTGCAACACGCCTCATTGGAAAACAGCTTCCCATTACTCGGTGCTCTTCCTATAAGTGTACTTGGGATTTGGAGATAGGGGTGTAGGAATTAAATGTCTTTACCTTCCTCAGTCCTAGAATTGATTTCGATGATCCGTAGGAGTCGGTCCAGGTAGGACTGCAGTGCCCTCTTCCGCGTATCCACCATCCTGTTACATAGACATTGGATGTTAAGAGCAAAAACCCAGCAACTCAGTATATCCCCATGACCTGTCCAGATATTCTGATGTGAACACGGATGCATATTTGGCATCACACAACCCAATAGAGAAACCAAAACCTTACTAGCAAACAAAGTAATAAAGTTCAAATGTAGATTGATTCAGAGGGCGTATGTACAGGGCGATTGTACAGGGCGTATGTACAGGGCGTATGTACAGGGCGTATGTACAGGGCGTATGTACAGGGCGTATGTACAGGGCGTATGTACACTTATGATTAAGGATCACACACACAAAAAGGTTCAGATACTGCACAGAAGAATAATATTTGTGTGTGAAAATATAGGTTTGACAACAAATGCTTTCCTGGTTAAATAAAACGAGTGCTGCGGTTTGTTCATGCAGATCTCAATGCAAAGTAGCCCTTCAATATGAAACTGGGCTGGGAGCTGCAACTACCCAGTGATCATTAAACAAAGCCGGAGGAATTCGCACCCCCTATAGGTAGCCCTCTCTATTCTTAGCGCACTGGAAGGGGGCTAATGCAAGTTGACAGGAGGGCGTTACTCTGCAGAGCACCAGGCAACTTCTCATCGATGGCAGAGAGTAACAACTGCAATCAAAGGAGATGTTTACATTACCAACCACAATAGTACTGACACGGAAGATGTCAATAACAAGCCAGGGGGGTTAGGCAAAGCTTGTGAAGGTGACTGTACGTGCGAGTGTCTCACAGAGGGCACGCAAAATAGTCCAGAATGTACAAATATATGAAAGATTTAAAAAAATGAGTTTACGTCTCATGTTCTGCACATAGAGGAGCCAGGAACACCCCTCCAGCTCAAAGATAGATATAGATATAAATGAAGAAAATCCACAGCACACGCCAAGTCTTCCGCAAAAATGTGCAAGTTTATTTCATCCGATACAAAAAAAGTCATTAAAGTTGGCGCTTGACACAGGGCCAGGTACACTAGGTCCGAAACGTCACCCATTTTAATTACCTTTTGCATCAGATCGAATAAAACTTGCAATTTTTTGTTGAAGACTTGGCATGTGCTGTGAATTTTCTTCATTATATACATAGTGAAAATGTGCTAGATCTACATATAAAATACAGAGTGTGTGTGTGTGTGTGTGTGTGTGTGTGTGTGTGTGTGTGTGTGTGTGTGTGTGTGTGTGTGTGTGTGTGTGTGTGTGTGTGTGTGTGTGTGTGTGTGTGTGTGTGTGTGTGTGTGTGTGTTGACAGACCGTACGTACAGTACTGACAACTTTGTTCAATTGCTCAATCCCCCTTACTTTTCTTTTACCATACTAACAGTCTTCCCATTTTCAAGACCTATTAAAAATAACCACCATTGTAAATTCTCAGAACGGCTTCATAACTCAGCTCTCATCACAGCAGCAATGCAATCTCTGCAACACCCTTCTTACTTACAGATCATCCCCAAGAAGGCAGAGCAGGTTACTTATTCAATGGTATGATTCAATATGCAATTTAAAGCTGGATTTTGAAGTCTAAATTTGAAACCTACTGTACAAATCTTACAGGCGATACAAAAAACAGTGTGAGTGACTGCTTTCTCCTTTTCAGCAAACCAATATTCTGACTTTGCACTATAAAGTGTGCTTAATAAAACTACTTATTTTTTTCACACAGTTGCATACTCTTTGGCACAAATGAGGCTAATAATAATTATATTTTTTCTTGCATAGTACATTGCGATATATAGAATTATGCAGTGCCCCAAAGAGATTACATTCTAATGTTGGTGCTCAAAGCCCAGGGAGATATAGTGACTTGCCCAAGGTCACGACCAAGAACTAAATTCTGAGCAGTATTGTAGGGTGCTGCAGGTACGGCCAGTAGTAATATTAGCAGAATGGTTGCCACTTTCCAATACAACCAACACGCTTCTGCTGTTGAGCAAATCTTTGTTAACCCTTTCCCTACCAAAGGAGCCAGCAATGCATTACAACGCTTAAGAGGCATCAAAGTTGCACAAGATACAAACCAGATATAGAAAATAAGACTTTAAGAAGCCTCTATATATAAAAAATAAATAAATTAAAAAAAAAGAATGGGAATTGTATTTCTTTTAGTAAATGATTACTGCAGGGGTATGATAGTTGTCCAGAAACAGTGTATATACACATAATGGCATACTGGGGAACAACAGATGTAGCCCGTTTGCTGCAATAGGGGCTTTAAATGTCCAGCAATGCCACATACTGCCACCCAATAGCATCATAGCAGGTCTGCTAACAAGAGAATAGATCTGATAACTGGTCAAGGAAAGGTTGACGTTATTATCAAACTGTGCTGCCTTTTTTTGCCCCTCTCCCCCTCCCCACCCACAGAGTAATTAGATTCTAGAATTTGCTTTCAGAAAATGCAGTTAAGGCTCATTCATTATGGACAGTTAAGATGAAATTGGACAAGTTCCTCGAGGAAAACCACATATATAGTTATTGGATTCTGTAGGTTATATTAATGTACTCGCTGAATAAATAGGTTATCTTTTATTTCTCAGAGAGATTTTTATAGCAGCCGTCTTATTTTTAGAGAAGCCTTGCGTGTTTAAATGCAATTTGATGTATTACCGGGAAATATGGGAGACTTAACCCGAGCAGATATGATCCAGTCCACGATTCGTGGCTGAAATGTAAATAATAATATATACTGTATATAGTGGAGTTGTGGATTTAAAAAAAAAAGTAACAAAAAGGGGAGAAACTTACACTCCAGCCCAAAGTGGTGGTGCAGCACCCCACTAATGATTAACCCCCTAATGATTAACCCTAAAAGGAACCACAACATACTACCTCTGGGTTAAGATCTTTTTTTATGGTTTTTAAGACTGGAACAGGACACTTTCCTGGCGACTAAGTGTGTCGGGACACACAAAGCGCTTATTTTTTTTTTTGTTTAAAGATGTAGTCACAAAAGTAAACCAAGGCCAAGAAAATATCAAATTCTCATAAAAATAATAATACACACACAGAAGCTGGGACTTGGGGGAACTTTTCCTTCCAAGGACGGTACAGATGATGCACCGTTATCCCTTGAGATTGTAGGAGAGTTCACCAGCAAAGAAAAGGTTCTTTACAGTAAGGGCCGTTGAAGTGTTAAATGTACTTCTGCTGGCAGATACAATAGGTATCTTTAAGCGAAGGTCGGACTTATTTTTGGAAAGGTATACAGCGATATACCAAAATAATAGATGGGGCGTTGATCCAGGAAGAATGAGCAATAAACATGTGAGGACATGGCAACACGTACAATAAACATGTGAGGACATGGCAACACGTACAATAAACATGTGAGGACATGGCAACACGTACAATAAACATGTGAGGACATGGCAACACGTACAATAAACATGTGAGGACATGGCAACACGTACAATAAACATGTGAGGACATGGCAACACGTACAATAAACATGTGAGGACATGGCAACACGTACAATAAACATGTGAGGACATGGCAACACGTACAATAAACATGTGAGGACATGGCAACACGTACAATAAACATGTGAGGACATGGCAACACGTACAATAAACATGTGAGGACATGGCAACACGTACAATAAACATGTGAGGACATGGCAACACGTACAATAAACATGTGAGGACATGGCAACACGTACAATAAACATGTGAGGACATGGCAACACGTACAATAAACATGTGAGGACATGGCAACACGTACAATAAACATGTGAGGACATGGCAACACGTACAATAAACATGTCAGCACCTTCAATGTTTTTCCATGTACTTCCAAAGTGTACCCCACTCCTGTCACCCCCACTCCTGTCACCCCCCTCTCCTACCTCCACACCTGTCACCCCCCTCTCCTACCTCCACACCTGTCACCCCCCTCTCCTACCCCCACTCCTGTCACCCCCCTCTCCTACACGCACCTCTCCTACACCTGTCACCCCCTTCTCCTGTCACCCCCTCTCCCCCTTCTTCTCCTGTCACCCCCCCCTCCTACACGCACCTCTCCTACACCTGTCACCCCCGGCACTCCCTTCTCCTGTCACCCCCTTTCCCCCTTCTTCTCCTGTCACCCCCTCTCCAGCGCTCACTTGTTCATGGTTGCTGTGCGCTGGTGCAACAGCGAGGTCAGGTGACATCCCGCTGGGGCTGAGCCGCACTGATCACGTGACCACCAAAACCACGCGCCAGCTTCACGTGACCCTTCTTTGTGCCAAACGGACACCGGTCACGTGCTCCCGAGGTCCCCGCCCTCCCATGCGGGCGCCTGCCGAGTCACGTGACCCCCCAGGTGTGGCACAATATCTATCTGCGTCATGGTTCAATTGGGACGTCACCCTGCCTGCAGGGGGGCTGGTACTGTACAGTGGTACCGAGTACCGACACTTCCTATTGTAAACCTACAACTCTCCCTGTGATAAGCCTCTGTTATTAGAGCGGTGTCTGGGTGAGGTTAACCCCCTTTTAATGTAGCACAGAGTACATACCCTAATTGGGCTTAGTGGCTGCATCGAAGGTGGACTGGAGAGCGAATTGGGAAAGAGACCCACACAGGGATAGAACAACACGAAGAAAATCCCTTCATCAATGTACAACCACTGAGGAGTCCTTTTATAATCGGTTAGTGGCAAAGGGATAGTGGCCAGGGTTGCCACCACTCTGGTTTTTGCCCTGGAGACTACGGGTTTTGGCTAGGTATCTTCAGGCTATGGGTTTTGGCTAGGTATCTCCGGGCTATGGGTTTGGGTAGTTATCTCCGGGCTACGGGTTTTGGCTAAGTATCTCCGGGCTACTGGTTTTGGCTACGTATCTCCGGGCTACTGGTTATGGGTAGGCATCTCTGGGCTACGGGTTTTGGGTAGGTATCTCCGGGCTACTGGTTTTGGGTAGGTATTTCCAGGCTACGGGTTTTGGCTAGGTATCTCCGGGCCACTGGTTTTGGGTAGGCATCTCTGGGCTACGGGTTTTGGGTAGGTATCTCCGGGCTACGGGTTTTGGGTAGGTATCTCCGGGCTACTGGTTTTGACTAGGTATTTCCAAGCTACGGGTTTTGGGTAGGTATTTCCAGGCTACGGGTTTTGACTAGATATTTCCAGGCTACGGGTTTTGGGTAGGTATTTCCAGGCTACGGGTTTTGGGTAGGTATTTCCAGGCTACGGGTTTTGGGTAGGTATTTCCAGGCTACGGGTTTTGGGTAGGTATTTCCAGGCTACGGGTTTTGACTAGGTATTTACAGGCTACGGGTTTTGGGTAGGTATTTCCAGGCTACGGGTTTTAGGTAGGTATTTCCAGGCTACGAGTTTTGACTAGGTATTTCCAGGCTACGGGTTTTGACTAGGTATTTCCGGGCTACGGGTTTTGGGTAGGTATTTCCGGGCTACGGGTTTTGGGTAGGTATTTCCGGGCTACGGGTTTTGGGTAGGTATTTCCAGGCTACTGGTTTTGGGTAGGTATTTCCAGGCTACGGGTTTTGACTAGGTATTTCCAGGCTACGGGTTTTGGGTAGGTTTTTCCGGGCTACGGGTTGAGATTTTAAATCTCCAGGGTTACTGTAGGGCCGGCTGGGATGTTTGGTGCAGGGACATGTGAGGGGGGCCTTGCCTCTTACCTTTTCCGGGTACAGCACCTCCCCCTGCATGGTTCCGTCAAGATGGCTCTGCGACATGAAATGGCGTTGGGTTGCCGTGAAAACTGGACGTTAAGTGTCGTTGCGGGCCCATGAGGCGTCCCGTTGTCATGGTGATGTAATGTCCCGTTGTCATGGCAACACAATTCCATTATATATATATATATATATATATATATATATATATATATATATAATGTTTAAAAAAATAACGGGTTATCATTTAACAGAAGGTGGCAATCCTGCTAGTGGTCCTAGGGAATGACCTTTGGATATAGCTATTGATAAAAAGATCACCAATGCATGGTGGGAAAGCAGTGATGCTGCATAGTAACTGAGTGGATTAAAAATAAACTTTATTCAGTATGTTCATAATATAAACATGGAGTGATAGTGGATGAATAAGGAGCAATAGCTACAACCGATAGTACAGTAGCTACAGTACGACAGTAAAAAATGTTGAAAGCTGATTTGTTTACTGTTGCTACTGTACTATCGGTTGTAGCTAGTGCTACTTATTCATCCACTGTTATCATTCTGTGTTTATTATCTGAACATACTGAATAAAGTTTATTGGTGATCTTTTTATCTATAGCTATATCCAAGGGCCATTCCCTAGGGCCACTAGCCCATTGCAGCTACATTGATAACCTATTATATAACTCCTTAGTGGTTGTACATTGATGAAGGGACTTTCTTCTACCCCTCTGCGGGTCTCCTTCCCTAAATGTTTATAACCACACTGAGTAACTCCCCTTATTTGTGAGGGAGACTCACAATTAGCTGCAAAATGTATCATTTTATCTGCCAACAAATTCTGAAAACTCAACACTAGTCAGTGGGAGACGCAGCAAATTCTGGCATACCCCCCAAAATATCTCCCTGAAAAGAATTTCGATATGTTGCCTGTTATGGTTATAACCCCCCTATGTGTCACCATGAGAGGCTGGTCCAGGTCTCCCAAATCTCCATTTCCCATCAACATGTAGGGGACCAGAGATGTCAATTTTTTTGGACTCAAGTACATGAGATTTGGGGGTTTGAAAACAGGAGGCAAAAAAATGCATTTAATGTTAAAGAACTGGAGACCTGGACCAGTTCAGGTTTTCAGGATACCTCCAAGAATGATGAAAAATACAGAGGCTGCCTGATTCTGTTTTAAAAAATATTCCAAGCTAGGTGCCACGTCCTTGTGACCTTGAGCAAGTCCATTGGGGACAGATTTACTAAATGGTGAAAAGTTATCCAACAACAAACAGCCTATTCAAATAAACGGGACACAAAGTGTCGTTCAGGATCATCCTACATTAAAGAAACATCTTCCAAAAGTGCTGATTTTTACGTGGGGATATGATATTTAAAAGCCTGCACTGGATGAGAATTTTGTCATTTATAAAGAACGAAGGGAAGGTAAGGGTATAACGAAGGGAAGAAAATCAGGGCTCCACAGATTTGCTCAATAAACTAATTTATTGCCAATAGACTTAACGTTTTGGCCACACAGGCCTTTCTCAAAAGCAGAAATGGCATAATGATGGCGTGCCATTTCTGCTTTTGAGAAAGGCCTGTGTGGCCGAAACGTTAAGTCTATTGGCAATAAATTAGTTTATTGAGCAAATCCGTGGAGCCCTGATTTTCTTCCCTTCGTTATACCCTGAATTGATACAGAGAATCCTCAACCAGGAGCACCTGTAGTTGTATCCCCTTTTTTCTGATTATAATAGTGTGAAGCAATTTATCATTCTTCTATAAAGAACTTTAGGGCCATTTTGTTTTTTTAATATTTCTCCCCAGGGTAAAAACCATCACTTTCAAAAGTTGTTCAATTTAACAATTTCACTTCACGAGAGGCCTAATTGTGACCTGTATTCAATATTTTCATTATATGGTGATACATTATTGTTCCGTGTGTGTGTTACAGATCGTGTCAGCAGTGAGCACCTGCAGGAAATGTGACAGAGGTTGATAACCAAGCAGTTACACAGGTGCGTGGTGGGAGAAGGTAAGCGTAGACCAGGGGTGGCCAACTTCAGTCCTGAAGGGCCATCAACAGGTCAGGTTTTCAGAATATCCCAGCTTCAGCACAGGTGGCTCAGTCTTTGACTGCATCACTGATTGAGCCACCTGTGCTGAAGCAGGGATACCCTGTAAAGCTGACTTGGTGGTAGCCCTTGAGCACTGGAGTTGGCCACCCATGGCGTAGTCGGAAATGTTGAAAGTAGTCTCATGTTCAGCTCCATCTAATTCGTTATTCTCCTATTTATTACCATGCGCAGAATACGCTTCCAATTTAATCAAGACTCCTGCATGGCTTTGCCTCAGCACGGAGAGCGCTGCCCGCTGTGTGTGTACTGGGGGGAATTAGAGATAACATGCATGACTCACGCAGGGTTAGCAGGAGACCCGGAGAGGAAGGGGGGCTTAGCTCCTGGGAATGTGTCATAAATAAGCCTGCTCCTCATCCTATAATGTTGCTGCTTTATGATTCCTTCTGACTCCATGTTCCTGGAGCGTTGCCCGGAGAGATCCCTTTGATTCACCATGACCCTATGTTTGTGCCGGCATGTCCTGTAGTTGGCCTATTTCCTTCCACTCACATACATCTACCCCAGTGGATCAGCGTCTTTATCCTGTTTGCAGATGTAATATCTTCGCTGACAAAGGTGCTAACGATACATGTATTGTTCTACATCCTGGTTTGTAAATAAAAACACTGCAGTATAGGGATACCCAAAACGAGCAGATCACATTTTGATCATGCTTCAGCACAGGTGTCTTACATTTGTATTTCTTTTGTCTGGGGCTTAATGATGCAGTTTTTCTTTTTATGTAGACCTAAAAATGTAAATACTCTTATTAATAATGATAATTGTTTTTTTCCTTGTATAGCGCTGACACTGTACACAGCGCTGTACATAGAATTTTTGCAGGCATGGGTCCGTAGCGCCATAGTGTTTACAATCTGTTTTGTGAGGCCTGAGGCACAGGGAGATGAAGTGACCTGCCCAAGGTCACAAGGAGCTGACACAAGGCTGCGTCCATATTGCGAGCGATGCAGCGGCGCGAACAAAGTGCAGAAGCTCTATAGGGCCGGCCATAGTGAACGCGAGCGGCCATAATTTTGAGCCGACAGTAAAATTTGACTTTGACATGCAACGGCCGGGTAACGTGAGATGTTCAGCCAATGAGGGCGAACCAGCATTGTCTCGGCCACGCCTCTGCCATGCTTCCCCATCGCGAGCAATCTCAGTTCACAGATCGCTCGGGCAACAGGCTCGCACGACGCCAAGCGCTCCGTCGCACACGCCTACTATAATCTCAGCCTTAGATTTGAACCAGGTTTCCCTGCTTTATACTCCGTGTCATTGCTGCAGGATCCATATCTTTACTCACTGAGCCGCTCCTTCAGCCTCTTTAGGATATTTAGCGCAGAGGTGCTCATGTTCAGTCTTCAAACCCCCCCAACAGGTCAGGTTTTCAGGATATCCCATCTTTAGCACAGCTGGCTCATCTGATTGAGCCACCTGTGCTGAAACAGGGACAGATTGAGCCATCTGTGTTGACGCAGGGTACTGTATTGTGAAGCTTCCAAAGGTGTCAAAGATGACAGAAACACAATGGAGGCCGGCCGCTGCACCCATTTCTTCCAGGGGTAGTGTCAGGGCTGGAAAGCGCGAAACGCCTTAGGAGATTCAGTATGCAATAGTAGTGTTATACCTGACACAGGGATTACCTTGAAACGTGGTGCACCATGTCTGAATAAATAAAAATGACTACAATGCCGCTCTGTGAGAAGTCCTTTTTCTAGTGCGGTAGGACTGACTGTGTTTAAAAGATGATAGCCCATAATATATTGGTGGAAATAAAAGCCAAGGAACCAAAACACTGCAACCAAATATCTGTGTGCAGCTCCAACCTAACCAACAAAGGACAAACACTTGTGACAAATGCAAGTTTGTGGTTTATTTTTTAATGAGCATGGGGTGCATCAACCGAGCAGTGCTCAACTGCAGTCCCCAACAGGTCAGATTTTCAGGATATCCCAGCTTCAGCTCAGTTGAAGACTGAGCCTCTGATTAAGCCACCTGTGCTGAAGCAGGAACTGATTGAGCCACTTGTGCTAAAGCAGGGATATCCTGAAAACTGACTTTTTTTGTGGGGGGTGGGGGAGAGCACCCCTGACTTAACCTTTAATGTAGCCATCTTCCCTAGAAGTATATACAAGTTTAACGCAAATAATACTAGTATCTTGCCACCCGAGCTTGGCCTGCTTTAAAAAATCTATTAACATGATTTTCTTAATCTGTAGCTTTCCAGGTAACCATTGTAACCTGTAGACTTTAATGAGCTCTGGGGGGAGCTACATTTTGACCTTTCGGACACCTAATATTTCAAACACATCTTCTGAATGAAGCATTGGAGTTATAAAAAAAAAAAAAATTGTGTTGGAAACTGCAAAAGAAGATTTTTTAAGGGTAAGTAACGAAATAAAATACTACAAAATGTCGATCAGCTCAGACTGCTGCTTTAAACAGCAGAGCCTATTACTGAGTTACCTTCCAATAAGATATCAAACAGGCAGCTTATCACATGCCTATATGCTATCTAAGGGGGTATTCCATATTCTTACTCTTTTCAGTTCTTCTTGAATATCAGCATAAAATCACACATTTTGGATGGGAGGAAACAATAGCAATTACTACAAGCACAAATCTGTGAAAATAGGATATATTTTTAAATAAGGATCTCTGCGGTAAGCATGAAAACACTTGATAAATGGTTACCTCATCCCCGAATACATTAATTAATGAATTGAGTGTAATGGATTGCTGCTCTAAAAACATCTCTTTACAATTTAACAGCGAAGGCTATTCGTTAAGTAAACTATTAAAGACATGCTGTGTGTCTGTAATTAACTTCTCTGTCCCAAAGCATCAGCAACCAACATAAAAATTAGCATTTTTTCAAGTTTTGTGCATTGAGCACAATAAGTGTCTTATAGGTCTGTGATGTCATTGTTTGGCTGACGCTCGGCACATAAAAAGTGGAGGAAATGTGAAGGGCACTTAAAAGGCCTGAACGCGCGGCTCAGTGAGAAACTGCGCTGAGTCTTAAAACAGCTCCTTGTGACCTTGCGCAAATCACTTTACCTCCCTGTGCCTCAGGCACCACAAAAATTATATCGTAAATTCTACAGGGCAGGGATCAAGCCTTCAAAAGTTCTATGTACAGCACTGCATCCACAGTCACTGTACACAAAAAAGTGACCCCTCAAATGCTATAGTGGTATTAAATAACCCCTCCTTAAAATGGCAGCCCAAGCAATGTGTTTAAAAAAATTATATATATATCTATTTTTACAATAGGATTGAAGCAGGGGGTCTCCAGAGCTGATCCCTGTTAATTTCAGCTCCAGGGACCCCCTGCTTCCCAGTATACCTTCCTCTGCAGGGGGTGCTGGTAGCAGCTGGGGTTCTCGTAATGGCAGCTTCAAAGCTCCCGCATCGTGCGGGCCAATAGGAAGCCGTGGTGTCATCCCTTGCGGCTTCCTTCTGGCCCACGTGAACAGCACCGAGTTACCAGAACCTCCTACGTAGGTAAGTATCTTGGGAAGCAGGGGTCCCCAGAGCTGAAATGAACCGGGTTCAGCTCCAGAGATCCCCTGCCGCACTTTGATTGCTCCTTTAATTTGGGATAGAATGTGAAATACGAGGACTGACTGAGCCCCTGGCAATCTCAATTACATAGTCACGCTCCTGCTCTCCCTTTCCAACACCCCGTCTCTCTTTCCAAAATCCTTGGGTTCTCAGCTCTCTTTGTATCTCTTTTTCTCTCTCTTTGCGGTCTGTGAGTTACAGCACCTTTTTAGTGGACCAAAATGTAACCTGCACATAAATAGATTATATTCTCGTAACTTCAGGAGAAGAGAAATATATTGTCTTGAAAGCTCACGCACGACATATATACATTTTATGTCTGTCCCATACAAGTTGACCCGAGAAGAAGACAGAAATAGGCTGGATAGGGCAGATGAGGTCACACTCGCAAGATCTGCCTGCTAACAGTGGAACATTCATTGTCAGCAGGGAGCCAAAAAAATGGGGCTCGTCTGTGAACCAAGCTGCTGATTCCACTTTCTTTATACTAGTTTTTCATACAATTCTTGGCGGTGCATAATAGAACCTGTAATAGTGACTTTTCCACATCCCCCAGAGTCACATTTGCTTTTATTCTGTAATTTTTTGAACACTTGACTTGAACAGCATGAATAGTGCTATACCGTACTTCTGAAGTTGCCTTACCGTTGCATAATATCTCACTTCTAAGGATGGTGGAACATATTAAAGGGGCAGTCCCTCCTAAGACCATAGGGAACTAATGGAAGTTGAAGGTGATGTGGGGGAAAGAAGATCAGACACGTATAAGAATTGGAAAATCATTGTTTTTACCTTTTAAGGTATTCATCAAAAACAAATGCTTTGGGGTGTCTTTACCTACTCTCTTTTGATACCACTGTTTGTAAACTGTTGTATATTCAGGTACATTGTTCTATACCAGGGGTGGACAACTTCAGTCCTCAAGGGCCACCAACAGGTCAGGTATTAGGGATATCCCGGCTTCAGCACAGGTGGCTCAATCAGTGGCTCAGTCTTCAACTGCTGAACCCCATTCATTTCAGCTCTGGGGACCCCTGCTTCCCAAGATACTTACCTACGTAGGAGGTGCTGGTAACTCGGTGCTGTTCACGTGGGCCAGAAGGAAGCCGCAAGGGATGACACCACGGCTTCCTATTGGCCCGCACGATGCGGGAGCTTTGAATCTGCCATTATGAGAACCCCAGCTGCTACCAGCACCCCCTGCAGAGGAAGGTATACGGCTTCAGCACAGGTGATGCAGTTGAAGACTGAGCCACTGATTAAGCCACCTGTGCTGAAGCAGCGATATCCTGAAAACAACCTGTTGGTGGCCCTTGAGGACTGGAGTTGGCAACTCCTGTTATAGAGTGTTTCCCTTTTGTTGTTTTGTTTAGCTAATGATGGCAGCATGATTAGCTTTAGCGAGATACTGAGAGAACAAGAATGACTAGATACAATTGAAATCAAAGTGGCAAAGTGGAAATAGAAACTTGCTCTTTTTTTACACAGGAAACAATAGAATAGACATGTGGCCGGAGTGGGGTTGAATCAGATATGGCTAAATTGTTTAAAACAAAAAAATAACTTTTTTGCCCACTTCACAGAACTGCCATTTAAGCTCTGCCATATGTTTCTCTCTTGCCGCAGCCAAAGCTTTAATAAGCGTTTCATGTTTGCTACTTTAAGACGGAAAAGTACGTGGTTTTTTTAATACACTAAAAGAGAATGATTCTAGCATTATGCAACATTCTAGAGATGTATTTCATTCCTCTCCGTGTTTCCGTGCTGCAATAGGAACGTCTTCAAGGACCGAAGCCTCGGAAATAATGACATTTCTAGACGGTTACATTATGTTGGAGTGCATCTTTTCTCATGATTAACTGGGACTGCCAACCTTTTCAATGACCAGCTGTAGCCTTTGATATTTTGTTGATTTATAAAGGATAGATCTATTTAGTGGTATGCTAAAAGCTTACCCCTCCAAGTGCCATCACTGAGTTTTGTTAACCCATTCGCTGCCAGGTGGGGCCTGCAAGAAAGGGAGTTAAGTCCCAGGTGTTTCAAGGTCTTCCCAAAATATCAGAAAAACAGGCACAAGACCTAAAGGTGTTGAAACAGCATAAACCAGGGGTGGCCAACTCCAGTCCTTAAAGGCCACCAACTGGCCAGGTATTAGGGATATCCCTGGCTTCAGCACAGGTGGCTAAGTCTTCGAAGACTGAGCCACTAATTGAGCCACCTGTGCTGAAGCCGGGTTATTCCTAATACCTGGCCAGTTGGTGGCCTTTAAGGACTGGAGTTGGCCACCAATGGCATAAACTGTTGTATGTTCTGGGAGTGAATATGGAGTTGCCCATATCCAAGCAGCCATGCTTTGGTAAAAGCATTACATTGCTTTATGGGTGCCGTTGGGGCATGCCCTTGTATGTAGAAACATAGAAAAACGCAGTGCCTGCACACTTCCTGCTAAAAAGAGGGGTTACATGGATATGAATTGTCCACTACGTTAACTTTCTGAAGTTCTGTGTTCTCTGTGTACTTTTACTAACCCTCCACTAGTTTTCCATTGAGATCCCTACGGCATTGTATACATTGTCCCCCTCCAGTGCTTTGTAGTCTGTCACTGACCCTCCCCTCTCCTACTCTGCACATTGCAGTCCAAATCAGTGGTGGATAACTTAATTTAATCAGAGCTACGGGCATTGCCCTAAAGTACCCTCAAGGACCCCATGTGTCCTTTTGCCAGAGTCGCAAGATAAAAACGCTGCAGTACATCTGAATGCTTAAATAAGAGCTGTATGTAACGTTAAGAGTATAATAATCTGAACATTTTTATTCAGAACAATTCATATTAAGAGTCACAACATCAAATGTTTAAAAGAGGAGGCAGTTTTACCAATGGGGAACTGGCGAGGACGCGAGAACACAAAAGCCCCCCTTAAAATAAATAATTGCTCCTTTAGCCCTTTCACTACATTAAAATGGACTAAAGTACAATAAATGGGTTAAATTAGCAGGATGTGTCATGGGGACATGTTGACTAAATTGTGCACAAATTCTCAACAGGAAGCGTGTTACCTGCCAGTTGCCGGCTAAAAGCTCTCTAAAGGTCATTTTTCAAATGGCGGGATTAAGGTATTTTAAAATGACATTTTCTGTGAACTAAAATATAGGAACAACAGTATTGCCATTTGGTTTTCTCCTGGGCTGCATTGTGCCAGCATGCTGACCCCATTTCCTCATACTCACAATGTAATAAGCTCTTTGTACATACAGCACTCTTGCTCAGGAGATTTATGCATTAACCCTACTTTTGCTGGAGAGACCTGTTTTTAGCAGTCTAGTGCTCTGCAGGTTTCTGCAGCTTATGCCATCAACTCAGCAGTGTGCTTCTGTGCGCAGGGTGCATTATATATAGATGTATTAATAAAATAGAACCTGCCCGGTTTATTGCTAGTAATTATATATAATGGCAGAGACGTGATACAGCAGCATATTCTCATTGTGAGAATGTAGGTGCGACATCTTCTTTAATTAGAATGAACAGTCAATGATAAGAGAATTTGGAAGAGTGAAGGGTAGCTCTGTGTCTTTCCATTTAATCCATGGCCCCTCTCCTAAATGTTGGGACTGTCTCCAATAGGGGATATCACTGCTTGCAGTTGATTCATTTATTTCTCCCTCTCTTACCCTGTCCTTCACATACCCCTCCTCCCTCTCTTACCCTGTCCTTCACATACCCCTCCTCCGTCTCTTACCCTGTCCTTCACATACCCCACCTCCCTCTCTTACCCTGTCCTTCACATACCCCTCCTCCCTCTCTTACCCTGTCCTTCACATACCCCTCCTCCCTCTCTTACCCTGTCCTTCACATACAGTACCCCACCTCCCTTCATCTTACTGATTTTCTATATTTCTTTCTTCCTTCCTACCTTTAATACTTGCCTCTCTTTTGTCCTACAATCCTTTCTTCCAGACAATCAAACATCATGTGTATGGCTTTTCGCAACCAGTATACTCTATGAAATCTAAAGGCCAAAATTAACCTGTTTCAGTTCAACTTCTGGCATAAAAGTGCATTATTGCCATAACGACAGTGAGCCACCTGAGAGGCACTGAAACAAATAGAGTAGTTTGTAGCAAGAAACATCGTACATGCCATTGCCTTTTTATATATCTCTTAGGGAACTGTACTAGACGCATAACACCTGGTGACAATTTATTTCATGTACATCAATGACATAGCAGATCAGAGCAAGGCACATTTTTGTGCACCTGAATCAGTGACAGCTTAACAAGTTCCTGAGAAGGTCCTGGAGGATCAGGTGTAACTTGCTTATGCCTGACTCTGAGCCGCTCTCATACCCTGCCAGCTGGCACTGCCTGGGTACCGCTAGAAATATTCTGCCATTCTGTGTGGAGGAAAGGAGAGCTGCAGGCACCATAGACTGGGGCAGATGTATTACAGCTGTATTCACACAGCAGTGACTCCTAAGCAGTGTTAACATTTCACATGTGGGGGAAGCAGAGGGAAGTTCTCTGTCTTGTGGCAATCACATCAATCAAAATCATCTTAAAACCGCAGCAACACAAGTGCATGTGCTGTGTAAGGTGTCTTCCAGGCACCAGAAGGAATCTTATGGAATAGCACCGCTTAGTAAATATGAGCTACTGCTTGCCCCCATCATGCTCATAACCCTCAGGACTGCACTGCCGCCATGTGGCCCAATTAGACTCAGAATCCTACAAGGCCAAGCTACATGTAATTGTCATTGGTGCTGATAAAACAACACTAAGCAACCTGCGGCCATAGGGAAGCAGGGGCCTCTCAACGTCAGTATCATGGCCCCTCAGCCTCCGTGCCAGGGGCTTACATACAACACTTCAAAATTATGCCAGCTCGGAGAGCGGTCATCTCCCGAAACCTTCATGCTATTGATTATCACACTCCCCTTGTAGATTATCAGGCTTTGCTACAAAGACCATATGTACCTGGATTAACATTTAAGCATAACATGTTACAACATTGCTAAACGTTTTCTTAAATGCTTTTTTACCCTTGCCCTTTCCTTTCCTATAATGTGATGCACCATGCAGTATGTATTTTATGTTGGGGCTTAAGATCATCACTGAAATCTGCACTCCAGTTTATAATTGTGCAGTATGTACAATAATATAATCTAGAAGGGTAGAAAAAGCAGGCATACCAAATGTGTATTGACTAGCTCAACGTTTCAGGTCCCGATGGAGCCTTTTTCTCCATTGGGAAGCTGAAACGTTCATCTAGTAAAGACACATTTATTGTACCATTTGGTGTGCCAGCTTTTTTTTTACCCTTCTACATAGTACAGTTTAGCACGTTAGCAGAAGCACCCGCTCCAATCTTTTGGATTATTACTATTGTTGTGTTCCCTGTTGCCTTTACTAATAATATAATATATATCTATAATATTCTCAAAGATAAATAGGATTTGTATTGAAGGAACAATGTAAGCGTGTCCATAGTTAAGAAGCACATGCTTTTGTTAGGGGGGTAAGATAATAGTATAGGTATGCTTTTGTTAGGGTTAAGATAATAGTATAGGTATGCTCTTGTTAGGGGGGTAAGATAATAGTATAGGTATGCTTTTGTTAGGAGGGTAAGATAATAGTATAGGTATGCTTTTGTTAGGGGGGTAAGATAATAGTATAGGTATGCTTTTGTTAGGGTTAAGATAATAGTATAGGTATGCTTTTGTTAGGGGGTAAGATAATAGTATAGGTATGCTTTTGTTAGGGGGTAAGATAATAGTATAGGTATGCTTTTGTTAGGGGGTAAGATAATAGTATAGGTATGCTTTTGTTAGTGGGTAAGATAATAGTATAGGTATGCTTTTGTTAGGGGGGTAAGATAATAGTATAGGTATGTTTTTGTTAGGGGGTAAGATAATAGTATAGGTATGCTTTTGTTAGGGTTAAGATAATAGTATAGGTATGCTCTTGTTAGGGGGGTAAGATAATAGTATAGGTATGCTTTTGTTAGGGGGTTAAGATAATAGTATAGGTATGTTTTTGTTAGGGGTTAAGATAATAGTATAGGTATGTTTTTGTTAGGGGTTAAGATAATAGTATAGGTTTTTTTTGTTAGGGGGGTAAGATAATAGTATAGGTATACTTTTGTTAGGAGGGTAAGATAATAGTATAGGTATGCTTTTGTTAGGGGGTAAGATAATAGTATAGGTATGCTTTTGTTAGGGGGTAAGATAATAGTATAGGTATGCTTTTGTTAGGGGGGTTAGATAATAGTATAGGTATGCTTTTGTTAGGGGGGTAAGATAATAGTATAGGTATGTTTTTGTTAGGGGGGTAAGATAATAGTATAGGTATGCTTTTGTTAGGGTTAAGATAATAGTATAGGTATGCTTTTGTTAGGGGGTAAGATAATAGTATAGGTATGCTTTTGTTAGGGTTAAGATAATAGTATAGGTATGCTTTTGTTAGGGTTAAGATAATAGTATAGGTATGCTTTTGTTAGGGGGAAAGATAATAGTATAGGTATGCTTTTGTTAGGGGGGTAAGATAATAGTATAGGTATGTTTTTGTTAGGGGGGTAAGATAATAGTATAGGTATGCTTTTGTTAGGGTTAAGATAATAGTATAGGTATGCTTTTGTTAGGGGGTAAGATAATAGTATAGGTATGCTTTTGTTAGGGGGGTTAGATAATAGTATAGGTATGCTTTTGTTAGGGGGGTAAGATAATAGTATAGGTATGTTTTTGTTAGGGGGGTAAGATAATAGTATAGGTATGCTTTTGTTAGTTGGTAAGATAATAGTATAGGTATGCTTTTGTTAGGGGGGTAAGATAATAGTATAGGTATGCTTTTGTTAGGGGGTAAGATAATAGTATAGGTATGCTTTTGTTAGTTGGTAAGATAATAGTATAGGTATGCTTTTGTTAGGGGGGTAAGATAATAGTATAGGTATGCTTTTGTTAGGGGGTAAGATAATAGTATAGGTATGCTTTTGTTAGGGTTAAGATAATAGTATAGGTATGCTTTTGTTAGGGGGTAAGATAATAGTATAGGTATGCTTTTGTTAGGGTTAAGATAATAGTATAGGTATGCTTTTGTTAGGGGGTAAGATAATAGTATAGGTATGTTTTTGTTAGGGGGGTAAGATAATAGTATAGGTATGCTTTTGTTAGTTGGTAAGATAATAGTATAGGTATGCTTTTGTTAGGGGGGTAAGATAATAGTATAGGTATGCTTTTGTTAGGGGGTAAGATAATAGTATAGGTATGCTTTTGTTAGTTGGTAAGATAATAGTATAGGTATGCTTTTGTTAGGGGGTAAGATAATAGTATAGGTATGCTTTTGTTAGGGGGGTAAGATAATAGTATAGGTATGCTTTTGTTAGAGGGTTAAGATAATAGTATAGGTATGCTTTTGTTAGGGGGGTAAGATAATAGTATAGGTATGCTTTTGTTAGGGGGGTAAGATAATAGTATAGGTATGCTGTTGTTAGAGGGTTAAGATAATAGTATAGGGAGCTCTGCAGCGAAGCATGAAAGTTGCACGTGAACGCTCAAACTGGAACACATTACAATTCGAGTTGTGTATGGTTGTAAATATTTTATTTTGCATAGTGTATGATTCAGATATTGTGTCTAGCATATGGGAGAGAAAGGAATAAATGCCTCCACAGCCTGCAGCGACTTGTGGCTGAAAAAATCATCGGAACATTTATAATCCGAAGAGCATTTCTGTAGAATCTCCAGAGCAGCATCTAGATCAGGACTGGGCAACTCCAGTCCTTGAGGGCCATCAACAGGTCAAGTGTTAAGGATACCACTGCAGGTTGCTTGAAGACTGAGCCACTGATTGAGCCACCTGTGCTGAAGCAGAGGTATCCTTAAAACCTGACCTGTTGATGGTCCTTGAGGACTGGAGTTGCCCAGTCCTGATCTAGAATATAAAGACACCACTTTGACATTTCTTACAGTAACGTGTAAAATGTGCAAAAGATCATTTAAATGGTGCAGGAAAAACTTTAGAATTTGTTTCCCGTTTTATGGTGCTCATTAAATAGATAAAACATATTAAGGACATTTCTTTTTGTCAGCACCTGTTAGGATTCCCTGTTTTGAGCAGTGACCTGAGTTTCCCGTCAGTATCCCAGTGAAATGTCATCCTTTCAAGGAGGGAGAGAGGGATGTCTTTACGGGAGATTAGCTTTAACGGGCTTTTGGTTTTGCTCAATTAGCTCCTTCCATTCAATCTTCCTTTCTGTAATAATATTTATTGGTGTATAATGTAGTACCTTTCCTTTCACAGCGTGTAGCAGGAGTTTTGTCAGACAATACCGTTTTTCAGGAGTTCTTAACGTTAGTCCTCAAGACCCCCCACCCCCCAACAGGTCAGGTTTTCAGGATATCCCAGCTTCAGCACAGGCAGCTCAGTCTTCGATTGAGCCAGTGATTGAGCCACCTATGCTGAATCAGGCTCTTCGACTGAGTCACTAATTGAGCCACCTGTTCTAAAGATGGGATATCCTGAAAACTTGATCTGTTGGGGGGTCTTGGGGACTGGAATTGAAAACCCCTGTCATAGTTAGAGGTAATTCCGACTCTGCTCTCAGTGGCCACACAGCAGTAACTAGTAACAGTAAATTCAGTATCTAGAAACGTAAATTGTAACTAGGTGTGTGAATTGGCACTAGGGGCTGCTTTACTGTAATCCGCTATAATAACTGGAACTGTTCCAAGTATTGAATCAGAGGCAGAAAGTAAGCGGCTCATTCATCATAGTCTCCTGGTTATAAAACTGGGACAGGAAAACTTCACCAAATGTATCAATACAACTATTTCCCATTGCAATGAATGGGATTTTTGTCTTTAATAAATGTAGTACAGTAGTTTTACCCCAACTTTGCAGCCAGGAGACTCTCATAAATAACCCCCTACCAGTATAATGCCAACTGTAATGAGTTAATGTTTAGAAAAGGCACCTGCAACTGAGAGATTTTGGCAACTGAACCACTATGGCAGGGGTGATCAACTCCAGTCCTCACGCCCCCCCAACAGGTCAGGCTTTCAAGATATCCAGCTTCAATGCAGGTGGCTCAAGCAGAGACTTAGTCTTCATGAGCCTCTGCTTGAGCCACCTGTGCTGAAGCAGGGACTGATTGAGCCACCTGTGCTGAAGCTGGGATATCCTGAAAACCTGACCTGTAGGAGGGGCTTGAGGACTGGAGTTGAGCACCCCTGCAGTATGGGCTGGAAGACAGTAACTAGTATTTAAACTGTGAGCAATGGAAATTAGTAAGCATCTGATATTGTGGGTTGGAAAAATAACTATAATGGTTATGTATTAATGAATTATACATTAATTCATTATAATTAATTATACATACAGATGTAGAAGGCGCTATTATCCATGTTAACACGGGGTATCGCACAAAATAACATGATAAATATTGAATGTGTTCAGGAGATAAAACATGGGTTAACATTGTTTTCCATGGCACTGCGTGACATCTCGTGGTAAATATCACTTTAGTGCTAACACAACATGGTGCTTTAACACGTGCACTAATCTGCTACATCAGTAGCTATGGTTAGAGAGAGTAACTACGTAACACATGGGATAAGAGCTACAGTAATTGCTCATATTCAATCATAATGCACCTGCTAACTGACTGGCTAATGTGGGGCGTGTGTACCTTTTAGTTGTGTTTGTGTTCAATATGAGATGATACTTTCAACTAGCTACATGTAATATGAGCTATTTGTTTTAGGTAGCTGTATATTTCTACATTTAGAAGTGGTTACTTCAACTAGTTACAGGCATACCTGACATTAACGTACGCAGTGGGACCGGAGCATGTATGTAAAGCAAAAATGTACTTAAAGTGAAGCACTACCTTTTCCCACTTATCAATGCATGTACTGTACTGCAATCGTTATATACGTGCATAACTGATGTAAATAACGCATTTGTAACAGGCTCTATAGTCTCCCCGCTTGCGCACAGCTTCGGTACAGGTAGGGAGCCGGTATTGCTGTTCAGGACGTGATGACAGGAGCATGCCTGAGCTGCCGTTTGCTTATTGGGCGATGTGTACTTACTCGCGAGTGTACTTAAAGTGAGTGTCCTTAAACCGGGGTATGCCTGTATACAGTACCTGTTTATGTGACAAGTGCTGTTAACTGTTCATCAGTCCGAGTCCTGTCCATGGTGCTGAACCTATTCAGAGAAGGAATGCTGGGTTCCTAGTGTGTGGGAATCTATGGCAGTAAATTGACACTAACAAATAGACCAGGGTTAGACAACTCCAGTCCTCAAGGGCTACCAACAGGTTAGGTTTTCAGGATAACCCTACTTCAGCACAGGTGGCTCAGTCAAAGACTGACACATGTGCTGAAGCAGGGATATCCTGAAAACCTGACCTGTTGTTATCCATTGAGGACTGGAGTTGGCCACCACTGAAATAGACCGACAAAAGTGTGAAAGGTGTTAATGATTGTCCTGCATCATTTATCATCAATGTGTCAAAATGCTTTGCACTGTTTTGCTCTGCTTGTATTCAATTACTTTTTCGTAGTGTGAATAAGATGTTAGAAGATAAGTGGGTGCATATATTATAATAAGCTGTTTACCTTTTTTCATATCTGTCCATTTTATTGCCCTTACTATGAAATTTAAGAAACATTATCAACAAGTATTTTATATGTGAGGCAGTCACAAACAGAACATATTTTAAATGATGGTATGTGCCAAAATATTACTTTTTTGGAGTGATATACAGAAGCCATAAAGTCTTTCACGTCTGATGTTAGTAAATTATCATAACATAGAGCAATTGGAGAGCCATGTCGATTAGAGCAGAGAAACAAACCTTATCAACCTAGCCCAGGACAAGCGGTCACTTCAACTACTAAAAGACATATCGAATATCAAAGAAAGGTTTATACATAGCATAGAAACTCTGCTCATTTCCTGGTTATTCAGTCATCCCATTAAAATAATGTAAATAGATGTAAAGTATATGCCTGTGTTTACACACATTGGAGGGCTACAGTGCTTGACTCATCATTGCTGCACAATTCAGGAAACTGATGAGACACATGTAGTAAGTTATATGGTGCTTGGGATAAACACAAATGTATCCTAAATATAAACAAAGGCAAGGGTCTAGGTGTGAGGTTTCACAACAGGTAGGGGAATGGACACGCTATGTGGGCCAAGAGGTTATTATCTGCCATCAGTTTCTATGCTCGATTTAATATGGGATAAGGGCAAGGGTATTTCTAGGATTGGACTGTTCAGTGGATGAATACAGGGTCATAGATATAAAGTTTGTCATCAAAGACTGTACAGCATAGAAGAACAGGAAAAACAAACCAAAATGCTTGTATGCCTACAGCACAACAGTGATAAAAGGCAGCGGGATTTAGGATAAAACTTTCACATTTCATTTTGAAATTTCAATAAACATTAATCAGCTATCCGTGATCATTAAAGTTCTGACGCGTTTCGCACAAGCTGGGGTTTTATTGAAGGAGGAAAAAAATGGATGCGAAACGGAGACTTCTAGAACTGAGCAACTAAAGAGATGTACATAGGGCAGTGGTGGCCAACTCCAGTCCTCATGAGCCACCAACAGGCCTGGTATTAGGGATATCCCTGTTTCAGCACAGGTGGCTCAATCAGTGGCTGAGTCTGAGCCACTGATTGAGCCACCAGTGCTGAAGCAGGGATATTCATAAAACCTGACCTGTTGGTGGGCCTTGAGGACTTGAGTTCACCACCTCTGGCATAGGGTATACAGTACAGCCTGGACGCTGCAGGGGTAAGGATAAAAAGCCTGTCACCTGTAGCACTGGACAGCTAAGAACCTTCTTATTTCTAGTATGGGTCAGTTTAGGAGACAAGTGAAGATATACTCAGCCTATAGCATGTAGATCTGAAAAACTGAGAGGGCAGCTGCTGGTAGGCAGAGCCTGTAGGCATGAACAGTTCATGGAGATATACAGTATACTTCTACGACTGAACAGTTAAGTGGGGAGATGCAGGAATACACAGCCTGTTTCCTATAGGAGCTCAGTCATTGAGAGCCTGTATATGTACTGAGGTTTGAAAGGTGACTATGTCAGAAGACGCGCGCCACTCCGGTGGAAAATAAATACTAGAACATATCTGCAGTCTGTCCTATTAATCCTCGGGGGGGCAGTGAAATGTAATTAGAAAGCTGTAAGGAAATAGGTTGTGATTATATCTGCTGCTAATTAATCAGAAGTGGTTAGGAGAATTTTTGGATGAGGAGAGATGATCAGGCAGAAGAGACAGGGGAAATAGTTGGTTCCAACCCAAGTGATATTTCGTTCACTTGATCTTTTCCGTTTATTCTCACAATTTTCATACCATTCTGCCTCGCTCTGTTACCATGTTATGTTAATGTAGATTATTTAACCTCTTTGCTGCCAGTGCCAGTGTGTATATATATATATATATATATACTGTACAATACTGTTCCATATTTTTATAATCTATTGTAGAATATCTTATTATAGATATGTTTTTCCAGAAATTAAGTGGTAAATATGTCGGCAGTCATTACGAGCCTTCCAGGTATCCCATCCAAATTTTATCATGCGCTGGCACACTTGATTGAGACAGAAAAAGTAGTAGAGAGTGAGACGGAGTGAACTGAGGGTGCGGAAAAACAAGAATGCAAGACGAGGAAATACCGTGTAAGAGACAAAATTGTACAGTTGCCTCCCCTGCAGTCAGGGAGATTGGGTTGGAAGCTGCTTTACTTTGCAGAGAGCAGATCTCCCCAGGACTGCAGGCTCCTGCCGTGTCCCATAATCCTGCAGTGGCTCCAAACTCATGCACGCAATGCATCCTTTAATATCCCCCCTTCCTTCACATGCCTAAGGGGGGGATTTGCCATACTTAAATCCTTGGCTGCTGGAGAGTTGGAAAACAGAAGATTTCAATGCACAAGATGAGCCATAGGGAAATAGGTGAAAACACATGCCAAATAGATCATGACATTCCCTTCTAATAACAACAGGGGAGGCCGATAAAGTCATTGTATATAAAGAAGCTACAGATCAGGACAGCCTCCCTCATACAATTCAGGGTTTCATAATGTTCTTCTGCATACAAGAGTTTCAGATCAGCACAATCTTCACTGATAACACAGAGTTTTTCAGCATTAAGTCTTGGATCAGGTTGTTTCTTCATAATAAGTGTAGAGGTGTGATCATTTCCTTTTGTACAACAGAGCCTGAAATCAGAGAGCACACAGGGATCTATACATTAACCTTGTATAAAGGGTTCTCCAATAGCTACATTTACTGTCCTGTGGTGTATTTAGAAAGTCTCTCTGAATAAAGTATACTGAATTATATCCATTCCCATTAGCATATAACTAGACAAATCCTTTGTATGAGGAAGCCTCTTACTGTATTTTAACATCTGCTTAGAAGAGTTGCTATACTCTGTTATGTAATTCCAGTTGCCAAAGTTCACTCTTACGGTATGTCTCCTCCAGTGCCGACTGCGAAACCTTGTAAAGGAGCAACAAGAGATACCTGTGCAAAAGGAACAGTGTGTACAGAGCTTTTAAAACGTCACAAGTCCCGTTTTCGTGTGTACTCTTCATTTATGTACATGTGATGAGATACAGTATATATATACATGTGATGAGATACAGTATCCCATCACATGTATACATACTGTATCTCATCACATGTATATATACTGTATGTGTGGATTTGAAAGTTTTACACAATATTACAGTTGTGAAAAACTCTCTTGGTGATCCATTAAAAGGTATCACAGCCTGCATCAAATCACTCCAACAATAGTATAACGGTTAGAACGGTATACTTTGTATGTCTCCTAGATATGTATGTATGTTTTTTTTATTGCCTGTACTGTATACTTGTTCTTAATTATACTGCCATCATTAGCTAAACAAAACAACAAAAGGGAAACCGTCTAGAACAGGGGCGGCCAACTCCAGCCCTCAAGGGCCACAGGTCAGGTTCGCACAGGTGGCTCAATCAGTGGCTCAACGACTGAGCCACTTGTGATGAAGCAGGGATATCCTTAAAACCTGACCTGTTGGTGGCCCTTGAGGACTGGAGTTGGCCTCCCCTACTGCAAAGCAATGAGAACATGGTCAATGCAATATAAAAATATTCGTAGTGTTATTCCTCAGAAAGGGGGAGGGGCGGCATGCTGTGCAGTATTCTCCATATCACATGGTTGATGACAGCTCTGTCTATATTTTGAGTTTTGCAATTGCACTTTTGATAATTTTATATGACCCCCATTCCTGAGCAGTACTGCCAGGGCCCATACAAAGTTGGTATATAAAAAAATTATAATAGTAAAAGCTATTTTGGGGTGCATGGTAAAGCCATACATTTTAGTGGGGTTGAGAGAATTGCAGAGAAATGAACACTGCAGAATGATGCACCCACATAATCAACGCTTCCCTGCAAGAGTGGCAGGCAATGTGTTTTAGATGATATTAGAGAGAAGATGAATGCTGCTTTCAGCAGGTAAGAGAAGGGCGGGGAAGCAGGGAATATAGTTCAACAGCTTCTCCCCATGTTTTCCGGCTGTTTGAAATATCAGGGGAAGTTTGGAGCAGATGCTGCATCTTCCTGTGATGGACTGAGGGAGGCGGCACATGGAGGTACTCACTCAACGAGAGCTCAGACCATCTGGTAGTGAACTACCAGTGGGGACTGGCTGACAACAACTCAGGAGCTGCTGAACCGGCATCCCGCGTACCAACTGTCAAGGGAGAGTGTACAAAGGAAAAGTGTGTGTGGGAAGGGGGAAAATATCTTACAGAAAGTGTATGTCACTAGATGCACAGAGAGAGGGTGTGTGCGCAGGAAAGGGTGATAAGTCCACAAGTTAAAGGAGGGAAGGTGAGGAATTTTAAGATAGAAAGCATGTGTAGAGTAGAGAAACAAGCATTGGTAGTGTGTACCGCATATTGTCTTTAAGGTTGAAAGGGTGGTGTGTGTTTGTTTGGAGAGAGACAAAGCACGTGTGTGTATATTTTGGTGTTAAAAAGTCGAATACACGCACATGGTTGGGCTTGAATAGACAATGATGAAAGGAAGTACTTCTTTATGGAAAAAGGGATGGATTCCTGGAATTGCCTCGCAGCAGAGGTAGAGCAGGGGTGGGAAACTGCAGTCCTCAAGGGCCACCAATAGGTTGAGTTTTAAGGATATCTCTGCTTCAGTCGAAGACTGAGCCACTGATTGAGCCACATGTGCTGAAGCAGGGATATCCTTAAGAACTGACTTATTGGTGGCCCTTGAGGATTAGAGTTGCCCATCCCTGTAGTAGAGGCTAATACAGTAAGGTAATAAAAACATGCTTGGGATAAACACATGGCTAGCCTAAATATGAGAGATACCTTGCGTCAGGCCTGCACAACTTCTTAAGTGAGAAGGGCCGAACTGCTACAAGGAAAACAGATTCGGGCCGCACGGGTAAAATTATTATCATCATCATCATATTTCCCCCAGCACCCATCATCATCTTCATCATCATATCTTCTCCCCCCTCCCACAGATCATCATCTCCCCCCCGCATCCGATCACGGCGGTGGAAGCTGGCCCCAGGAGGTGTTCGCGTTAGCGGCAAGAAGGTAAGAAACGCGGGGGGGATCGCATCAAACTGCTGGCACTTCATCGGCAGAGCGAGTTGGGGTTGGGGATGGGGGGGGGGGCGGCGCGTCACAAAGCTAGCGCTCCTTCCCCACTCACAATTCTGGCACTCATTAGTTTCGGCAGAGCGGGTGCGGGGGGAGCGTGTCACAATGCGCTCCTTCCCTCCTGTGTCTGCAGAGCCGGTTTGGGGGGGGGAGAGAGTCAGGGAGTTATTGCGGGCCGCACAGAGAGTCCAGGGGACCGTATGTTGTGCAGGCCTGCCTTACGTTATATTAAGCTCTGAGGTTTCAGAATGGATAAGATAATCGGCAGTGTGCTGAGTCTGCAAAGTGGCCGATTGCAAACGGATCAGGCAAAAACTCCCATTGACTTGAATTCTTTTGATTTTGTAGAATCATCCCGTATGTGGGTCAAGTGGTTCTTATCTCATGTTAATTTATATGTTTCTATGAGTTTGTGACTAAGGGTTAAATTCTATCGACTCCACGGCCATTCGGCCAAAAATCCCCATTGACGTGAATTAGGATTTTCAGACAAAAACATCCTGAATGACTGCTTTAGAGTACAGTATATAAACAAAGAATTATGTGGGATTATTCATTAAATTGTGATGGAGTTTCCTTGCGATAGAGCAGGACTAGCACAGTATAATGAATACCCCCTAAGTGTAGGTTCGAGAGGAGTGCTTTCTTGGGAACAGCTTGTAAGCATTAAGAATACAAGTGTGTGTACACTAATGGGGCGTGGTCAAATAGGGACGAGTGTAATAGAAAGATGATGTGTCCTCCTGGCAGGGAGATTGTTTCGGAGCATGGATGTTTATTTATTTTTTATAAAATGTTTTACCAGGAAATAATACAGTGAAAGTTACCTCTCGTTTTCAAGTATGTCCTGGGCGCAGAGTTATAACAATACATGGTTACATTAAAAGAACAGAGTTTATACAGTCATGTCATGGATAGATAGAGTTGGAAAATTGGGTACAGGGGATAAAGGGCTGGTGAGTTTCAAATTAAAATAGAGAAGCTTAAACATCACCAAACATCAGCGAATGGCTCACACACTTTGGATGCGCCAAAGGCTGTCTGCCTTTGGGGCGACACAGATGTACACTCAAGGGGTTTAGATTAAATGCAGCTGCGAATACAAAGTTCTTTATGTCCTCTTGGTTCAGTAACATTCCAGTGGGTGGTGTTAACCCTTAGCACGCTGGTCCTGTGCAGAGGGGAGCAGCTGTTGGGGAGCCCCATCAGGCTTCTGCCTTTGGGGGATGCAGATGTACACTGTGATGTGGTAGAAGCTGTAGGATTGTGTGTGTAGGAATTATTTGTGTTGGTGTAATTGGAGATTTTCTGCTGAGTTGCGGTCGATTTGTAGTGGGGGGTGGGGGGGAAGAGATTTGGAATATTTTTTCTTTAGAAATCCCACCCTCTTCCTGTAATACAAATATTTCAAACATTTTTAGAAAATGGTTTCCAAAAATCTTTGCCCCCATATTTGTAAGGGTTGAGTTCTCCCGCGGTGAGGAACACTGTCATCACTTTTTTGTGGGAATGTGTACAGGTATGTAGCTGCTTTTCAATGCTGGGATTGGTGTTTCTAGTGAAAGAGGCAAAATAAGTGCCTGTTTAAGTGAAAGAAGAAGGAACAAATGATGGCCCTTGCTCAGTATGCTGTACATCAATCATTCACTTGCTTCGGAAGATATTGAATTGGGTTTATTTCATCCTGAGCAAAGGGAAGGTGACGTCGCAGGCATTTAAGTAAATTACACGCAGGGTGTGTAAAGTCTTAGCGACATGTACTGAACCTGGGACATAGTCCTTCCCAGGAATAGATAAGTTCTCCCTGATTACTCCCACCGCTTTTCTGTGCTCATCTCCATGTCTCTGCACCTCCTCCCCATGTCTCTGCCCACCCCCCTCCTTCCATTCTTTGCTTTTGCAATCAGCAGAGAAATGCCAGCTCCTGACCTTTACAGAATCTGGATTAGCCTTTTCTAAACAGTTTAAAAGTGTTTGACCAGGGTACAATTACAGCAGCTATTGAGTGATCTAAGGATAAATTAATGGAGTCGCGGCAGGGGGAGACAGTGTGAGTGTGTGAGGGGGTGGGGGCAGAGGCAACATTCAACACACTATTCCTGATATCATACACAATCAGGGATTCCATAATATACAATATGTGACTATTATATGAATAGTCTGTTCCTTTCCTTGCCTCTGCTGTCAAGAAGGGGCTAACTGGTAGACAGCTGCCTCCTCGTGCATGGGCTCCTGGTCCCTTCAGGATTCACAGGAGTAGGTGACAATTCTGGGTTCATTCTTCGGGCTCTCCTATTACTATCATTCTTCCCTTTCTGTTTAGCATAGATCTGTTATAAAATGCAGTTTGCTTTCACTTATCGTGATCCACAGAGTTCCCCTGGAGCAGGATCGCCTCTGTCTTGCGTTTCGAGAGATATTTAACACTTTCATTACATGTTTCCCGGCACCATCCTTGCCGGGGAGAGGAGCAATGAGCATGAGGTTCATTGTGCATCATTAAAATGTTCAATGTATATATTTGTCACCAGGTATTGGTGTTTAAGGGAGCTTTGGGACAAACGGGGTAAATGTAGACTCTCTACCACTCCATGTCAAGTAGAAAAAAAGAGACAACATCCCTGCCACTCTATGCTTTCACATGGATCTCCCATAATCCTCAGCAGTGTACACCTTTCTTCACCGGAACATCTCCTATCTGCCCATTTACTTCCTGAGCCCAAAATCTGAGAGTGGCGACCAGTATTCAACCTGCCTTAATTATCTAAGTGCATTAGCGATCGGTCCTATTAGCCATTCTGTGCCTCTGTCGATATGTCACCTCGTAGTGAGATGGTTTATAGATCCCCGCTTCTATGATAAAGCACACTAATGTTTTCTTTTCTGGGGCCAGAGGGAACAAACTGAAACTTTGGTGGTTTGCATTAGTAGTGACCCCACATCCATTTTAAACCAAATACAGTATTAATAATAGATTTCAATCAATAATCTTAGCAACTTCCCATTTGGAAGTAAATATTTAATAAACCCTGATAACACATTAATGTCTGTAAGGTTGTTTATTTCTTGCTTTATGCAAATCTTAAAGAAAAGAAACCGTGCCATCTGTGTAAATGTACTACCAGGCAGCAATGCATTCTGGGACGTGCAGGCTGTGCGGCGTCTTCAGCATGACAAGGTACCTTATACCAGAAGACTACGTAACAAATATTACAGAGAGTTCAGCAAATAGTGTTTATTCCATTTTCTGCTGGATGGGTGGCACTGCTGGTCCCTTTAGTAACAAACTAATTCAAATGACTGTCATAGTGCTGTTACACCAGGGGTGGGCAGCTCCAGTCCTCAAGGCTCTGTCAAAGACTGTACCACCCGTGCTGAAGCAGGGATATCCTTAAAACCTGACCTGTTGTTTGCCCTCGAGGACTGGAGTTGCCCACTCCTGAGTTATAGTAAATTTAGCAACATATATTGAAGTTGCAAAATCTCTCAGCGATGTAATAGTTTCTCAGACATTTTAATTGGCCCTTCCTATTTTTGTCATTAAATATGTGTTTGCAAAACAAGTCTAAAAGCCTAGCTGCAGAAACCACATCACAGATTATACAACAGGCCATATTACAGCATATAGATACTGTACGGCACATTCATTGAATGGGCCATGAGAAGTCGTATGGCTTAGCACTGCATAATAAATGTGGCTCATTATATTTATATTAACTACAAATCAAAGGTGCTCATCCCCTGAGTGATAATCACTCTGTGAACTGGAACTCTTTCGTCACCCGGGGGATAGCAACGCAAAGCATTGCTGGCATAAGGGGTTAAAGCAGTAACAAAATGGGAAACTAGTGAAGTAGGTCATCAAGATAAAAATAGGAAAAGAAACGCAGTTTGTACACTCTACTGCTAAAACTCTAATAACATGCCTTTATCCTCTCCCGTCTGCATCACAACTTTCTCCTTTGCAATCTTCTTTAAATTCTGCAGCTAGAACCGTGGTACTTTCTCCCAGAAGTGTCTGCTTATCTCTTCCTTCTGTCCTAGCTTCCCATCAAATTCCAGATCGCCTACAAAATTCTCCTTCTTAGGCCATGCCTATAGTGCCGTCATTGGCGACGGCGACACGGCGGGTGACGTCACCCATCGCTGTCGCCACTGGCGAAAGTTATGTTTTGCCGGGCGGCCGGGTCGCGGGATTCCGGCAATTTGATTTGTTCAAGTGCCGTCACGTGACGGCCCTTGAAAAATCAAATTTTGCTGGCTTCAGGTTTTCACTCCGTCGCTTGTCGCCGTCGCGTGCACTATAAGCGCACGCGGCGGCGGCAATGTATTTGTTTTCGGGCGGCGGCGCGTCGCCGTGGCTGGCACTATAAGCGCGGCCTTACCTTCAAGATTTTCCACTCTTCTTCTCCTCCCTACTTATCAGCTATGCCCTGGCTTGTGACCTGCACCCTGTTCATCACTCCAATGGAGCGGTGAACGTGATCGCAACGGAAGTGAAGTATCCTTCACTGACGTTCACATCCTCGGGCATCTGCCCGCGAACACACGATTACTACACCAAGCGATCATGTGATTCAGTGCTAAAAGACCAGTGAAATGGAAGAACAGAACAGCGCAACTTTAAATGCAAGTCAGAAATGATCTGAGATTGAAATGCTCTCTGTCCCTGCAGCCCAGGTGTATCACTCACCCAGAGAAAAAAGTAACTAATAGCTCAGGATGGAACTCAGAGTAGGTCAGGAGAAGGGAAACCAAGAACATACTGTATATGTATATGTATTGCTACAGTATAGTCAGACTCAATAGTAGAGGTTAGAATACAATCAAAACTATCAGTTAGAAACTTCTTGGATTTATCTCAGTTAAAAAGTTTGGCCCTCAAGGGATTAAACATAGAGAGCGATCTCGTTTCCTTTTTGTAGTATGACTCCTATTCAAGAGATTTTGCCAAGTTCAGTGACTGCACTGTTCTTGTTGCATGGATTAATTGTCTGTATTGTATGCATATGTTCAGTTGCTTTGTATTTGTCACTGTTGTCTGGATTTGTCCATCGGTATTTTACATACTTTGTATTTAGTATATTAATATGTATCTATGTATCTATGTTCTTGTTCTGACTTCATATTGTTGTGTCATTGTTATCATAGTACTATGTTTTTTTTGTTGTTTCAATTGATGTTATAAGAAATAAGATGTACGGTAGCGTTTAGAGTTTATTACTTATTGCTGTGTGAGAGTATATAATGGAGTGTAGGAAGAAGCCTTCATCATCACCCCTGATGAAGCCAAGGCGAAACGCGTAGAGTGGTTACTAACGCAGGACGGAAAACTGGAACAGAAGAAAACACTGCCAGATGGGAGTGTAGAGATCACGTTCCATCCTGAGCCCTATACGAGGTCACATTCGGGTGACGGAGATGATGTCCAGAAGTTCGTTGTACTAATCCATTGTTATATATATTATCAAGACCACATCTTGTGAGTTCCAAACCGTTGGAGTGGGGAATCCCCCTTTTATCATAGACCACACTAAAAGACCAGTGGGACTCAAAGGGTTAAAGCAGCAATCCGGGCTGTTGTTTTTTTTTTTTTTTTTTTTTTTTCTTGCTTGAATCGTGGGGTCCCCCGGAGCACATTGGTGGACTGAGAACACCAAGTTCTGGATGTAATTGTAGTTTTTTTGTGTGCCAGTTTTAACACAACAAAAACCCTACGAATATGGTGGCGAACTACAAATATGGCCACCGGGGGTCGCTAGTAGAAAGCCACAACGTCATATCCTGATGCTGTTTTGGTGTTTTTATTCGCTGTCAGCGAGCCCTGACTCCGACGGCCTTGTTGTTTCCCACTTTTGCTTGGAGTCAGGGCTCGCCACTATGGAACTGGGAGAAGGTCCTCAAATGTCTGAGGACCACTGATGAGAGAGGGAGAAACCCATATTTCTGATGAAACATTTTAATAGTCTGTGCTCATGGCTACAGCGCCACACCCAAAGTTGCACTTTCCAACCATCGTAATAAAGCACAGCCACCTGCTGAATCGCCTCCTTTACCTGCTGTCTCTGCACGTCTCCCAACACAACACTTAGGTTGTAAGCTCTCGGAGGCAGAAATTTCCTTTCCTATTGTCTGATTTTATGTTTGTTGCACTTATTGTATTATAATTCCCTCTATTGTAGACTCCCTGTGTTTATTGCCTCTTTTGTAAAGTGCTGCGTACATTGTTGGCGCTATTTAAATTTTAAGCAGAATGTCCTTGGGTAGACATAGTGGGACTACACCATTAACTCTGCAGGCAGTTTCTCTTCCCATGTAAATGGTGTAGTTATGGGGTTCTCAACTCCAGTCCTCTGGCCCCTCCAAAGGTCAGGTTTTCAGGATATCCCTGATTCAGCTCAGGTGGCTCAATCAGTCCCTGCTTCAATACATTCCCTGCTTCAGCAGAAGACTGAGCGTCTGATTGAGACACCTATGCTGAAGCAGGGATATCCTAGAAACCTGACCTGTTGGGGAAGCTTGAGGACCTGAGTTGAGCACCCCTCCTGTAGGGGTCTCCTGTCGTCCTTTTGTGTAACTAAGCCCTTAATGAGCCTCTGCTTTCCCGTGTCATAATGTACGCATTATCCACAGTGATACAGCGAGAGATTTCCAGGCTCCCCCAGGGGCTGATCCAAGGCTTTGCAGAACAATTTGCAAAAGCTCGTCTTAATTGGGACAGGCTGACTGTACCCGTAGTCCTAATGTTAAAAAGAGAAGGGAAAGAAAAACAGAACAGAACTGACAGGACGGCTGATTCCGGGTAAAATCAGATGCTCATTTGCATATCAATTACCAGCGCCCACTTCTGCCTTGAAGCACCACTCAAACCTGCAGAGCCTTGCAGACTATACGCCAGGGAGTCGTGCTGACGTGAAAGCACTCAGCCATGCAACATCATCTCTGCCAATCTTTCCTTGATGCGTCGGTTTATATATATTTAACCCTTTGAGTGCCAAAGGGACCGTGCCACCCGAGTGCCACAGTTCTCCGGGACATTACGCCACCGAAGGGGTCACTTAGTTGTGACATCACCGAAGACTTGAATGGAAGAGGAGGAAAGTCATCCGGTCAGATGGCATCCAGTGCTCCACACGATCTCCCCTTGTGAGCAGAGAGCCCATGGCAGCGACTAGGTCACGGCACTCCTGGGGTGCCAGGCCCCATGATGACATGGTAGTTACATCATTGGACACTCGAGCTTCACAACTTTGCACATTTCGGCTAATCGCCGAACTTTGTTCAGAATGAAAAACGGAAACAGCAATTTGTTTAAAAACAAAAGATACTGCAGCAGCTAAATGACGCTGAATTTTCTAGGTGCAATCTCACTTGCTCAAGCCAAACATTGTATTGTATAAGGGGATAAATATTGATGTCAAATAATGTTTTTGGTGAGACTGACTTTTCTAAAAATGTGAATTTAGCCGGGATCACTGCCTCTGTGGGATTGCAGCAGCGGTTTCCCTCCTGTAGTTACTGTGTCAGCACCTATGCAACCCTTGCTGAGAGCAGCATGTTTCCACATTCCGTGATATTTGCTGTAGTTCGATGTGGAGTGTTGGCTTTGGGAAGATGTTACACGTCTGAGTGCTTTCACTTGAGTGTAGTCATATTGAGACTGTCTACGAACACTCTGACTGTATATCTTTTATTTTTTTTTTTACTATGATAAAAAAAATTGCTGTCACCTCCTACTATAGAAAAGGAATGTTTCTGTTCCCAAAATGCCATGTTTGTCGGATTAGAGGCATAAGCATCCGTTGTTAGCGATATTGCACATGAATGTGTCCCTGGCCTTTCTGGCAGCAGAAGGATTAAGCTGCTTACCCTTTCATCGTCTGCGTTATCGCTTTGCAATGCCTCCCGCCAGCAGTGGAGGGGTTAACGGGATGCTTTCACATAAGTAAGTGTTTTTATTTCTGTCTGCTAATGCCATGAATAAGAGATGTGAGAGAAGAGTGTGGTTACACCGCAGACACACTTTACAGCTCTGCTTTGCATCCATTATTGCTCGCCCCATACAATTCAGCCAACCACAAAAGGCAGGTTGGCTGAAGAATGGGTCGAATGACACTGCTATAGCTGGATAGTTTATCAAGCAGGTATCTCTGGAGTGCTACAGGACGCCAGGAAATAGCAAGGAAGTATTTACTGTATAAAGCAAAGTAAAGACAGAACAAAACACAACCCCAAGTGTGTTCTGCTATGTCATACATAATGGTGATTACATTGCACAGAAAGAGATTCGGAGCACACACACACTATGCAAATGACAGGCACTGAGTTCATGTGAGTCTCACTGTAGCACAGAGTATCAGCTGTCTCACACTTTAGTGGGGTCTCAGTGATAGGAAATGATAAAACTTTATCCAGAGGCTCCTAATCCTTGTGATTTCAGTCATTGGAGATTAAAGCAGCAATCCGTGCTGCTCGCGATTTCTTTTTACTAAGCTGAAGTGAGGGGTCCCACTAGGTGACCCCCCTCCCGGTGTCCTGTTACCGTGAGACATGGCAATAGGTTGCTGGCCCCTTTGGTAACGAACGAGTTAAAATCATGACTGCACCTTCATGCGACCGTAAAGTGTATTAATTAGGGAGCCGGTGCCCTCCTGTTACCTATGATAGGAACCATACAAGTTCATGGGGAAGGATGTGAAAGCTTTAGCTCCCCCGGCATGCCCCCTACTCCAGTGGTGACCAAATCCTGTCCTCAAGGGCCACCAACGTGTCAGGTTTTAAAGATATCCCTGATTCAGCACAGGTGGCTCAGTCTTTGACTGACAGCTGTGCTGAAGCAGGGATATCCTTAAAACCTGACCTGTTGGTGGCCCTTGAGGATTTTAGTTGGCTACCCCTGGCCTACCCGCTTTATGTAACTCAGAGGGTGGGTACAAAAGCTGCTTCTGACACACAGAGCAGGCCCTGGCGCCCAGCCAAACGGGAGGAGGATTAGGAGTTCTTATTACAAATTAGGTGTTAATTATCATAATCTGGTAATTGAGAACAATTTAATTATGCAGAACTAATGGATTTACAGTGGTACCACAGGATTGTGTATGGTGGTGGGGGGGGGGGGGGTCAGGAGGATGGATGGAGGGCCGTTAGGAGGAAGGGTGGAGGGACAGAGCAGCTTTTGGTTTGCATCAGCACGGTTTCCTTGCTGGGACGTCTTATCATACATACAGCAGCTCGCTGTACAGTTACAGGAGGGACGTACCTACAGTAGATACTAATTTTATCTATCTCCCTATGTACGCCGGGCATTTCCAGACCCGCGGCCAGGAAAGTAGTGGTTGAAGGGCAGTGGCACCACAAGGTCCTTAGGCCCTCGTTTCTACGTTTTCAAGAAGGTTTTATTTTATATGACTCCCTTTCTGTCTTTTTAATTTTATTCTTTAAAGCGAAATCTTCTGAAAACCTTTTTAAAATACATTATAATGGGGGGGTGGACATTTTAGAGGAGGAACAGGTCGGGGGGGGGGGGAAGTGGTCAGGGGGGATACAGGAATTCTCGATTCAGATCCGTGTTCCAGTTCTAAATTGGTGCATTGAGTCTAAGGTTTAGTGTTGGGTGCAAGGCTGGGGCTTCTTCTCTACTACTCCCTTGCAGGGGTCTTGGGTAATTTTTACACCTCTGGTCTCGGTAGAGAGTTAAAATACATTTTTAATGTTATGGCCTCTTATTGCTATTGTGTATTGCAGTATTTTTCAACTAGGGTTCCTAGGAGCCCTAACTGGGTTTCTGCAATTTTTAGGTAATTTGAATACAATAAATCTGATCTCAGACGTGCTATTATAGAGGGTTGGGGTTCCTTACAATGCATCTGATCTCAGACATGGTATTAGAGAGGGTTGGGGTTCCTTACAATGCATCTGATATCAGACGCGCTATTAGAGAGGGTTGGGGTTCCGCAGAATTTAACCATATAATGATGGGGTTCCTTAACAAAAAAAAGGGTTGGAAAGCACTGATGTATTGTGTCTTGTACATGGGAGGCTGATCTCCGGAAACATTATTGTGACCCTGTAGTAATTAAAGCAGCCAACCTTCTTATGCTCTGTAAACTCAACTAAAAATACCTGTGGTGAAGGTAAGACCTTTCCTGCTGGTTGCTATTGTGGTCAGAGACCAAAGAGGCAAATTGTGTTATTTTGTATCTAAGAAGAAAATGCTTTCAATGTGTATGAATGTATAGCATGAGTGCATAAAAATAGTTGGCATCATTTTTAAGTACAACATGTTCATGTTTAACGGCAACATGAATACATATTGTATGCATGAGAACTGTGCTTACAACAAATTCTCAACGTGGAATCATTCCCTTCAGGAATACTTCTCCCACTCGCCCAAACTGAAGAATGGGGAACAGGAGTATTGTAAGATGATAATAAGAAATAGTTTTGCATAAAACACACATTTCATCCAAAGTATGTGGGCTGGGTTCTGCCTGTGAGACCTTAAATCAAGGGTGGGCAACGCCAGTCCTCAAGGACCACCAACAGGTCAGGTTTTCAGGATATCCCTGCTTCAGCACAGGTGGTGCAGTCTTCGAGGTAGCCACTGATTGAACCAAGGATATCCTGAAAACCTGTTGGTGGCCTGTGACGGGAGCTTTGTGACAGGCTATAATAATACACCAAATAACTGGGTTGAACTGAACGAGGCTTAGATATAATAAAGTATATTTATTCCTTAAATAGGTGAACACAGCAATATGGTACAGTAACAGGCAAGAAGTAACACTTACTTGGGGGTGGGGAATGAGAAGTATCAGATAGCAATTCTCCAGCAATCAGGTCACAATCAAGATGGTATTAGAAGACAAAGGATATAGGGTTGACCACAGTTTATATATCTTTTGAACCCTATTCTTAACATTGAGTACAGGCTATTGGATAGCAATTACCTGTAGCCAATCTTTACCGTGGGAACACATTTTAATCCATGCCCCCCTGCTAGTTAGCTCATGCGCACTAGGACCCTGTGGGTCTCATTTCTGTAGCCCCACATTTACATCAGGGATGCCAGCCAGTCTAGCAAAAGGGATATCTGGCAGGATGCCCTTTGTTCATAGGTGTAAAACCTGACACTCACAAACCACTCTAGTTTGAGGCGTCTCTGCCTTCAGGAAAACAGGGAAGGTGACAAAATCCTTTGAACAGTACTTAAGTCCTAGACATTGGGTCGCCTCTCTGACCATATGCTTCCTTGTATGCAAAGGAATTTCCTCTGGGTTTTATCCCTGCCTTGGGATACAGTATTACAGGTAAAATACAACCATATTAAAATATCCGGTTCTGTTAGGTCCAGCGGGTCCACACTACCCAGATCTCAATGCCGGAACTGGGACACCATATGGTCCAAGTTTCAGCCCGCTACGACCTTCGGGACCGGAGTTACACAAATACCACTTAAACCGTTTCCTATTTTAATACAAAAAACTCAGCTGTAAATTAAATCAAGGTTTTTCACTAAATCCCCATTGAAAACAACGGGCTCTGCCGCCATAGACTTTCAATGGCAAACCGCCGCCGTTGGCGGCTATGGGAATCCACCGCCATAGACTTTCAATGGGGCATCGCCGCCGTTGAAGTCTATGGGGTTTCTCCGCCATAGCCGGTCAATGGAAATTGGCCACCGTTGAAGTCTATGGGAGAATTCCCGAACTTTCAAGGGTGTCCATATTCCGTCGGGTTGGTCCAAGAGGCTCAAGGATGGTTCTGCAGCCATGCCGGAGCAGTGCCTACAGGTACCCCAAACCCTGGCCCTCGGGACCCTCCGGAACCGGAGGTATGGATTCATGGTTTGTAGCTTTTTGGACTTAGTCAAATTCCTGAGCTGTTTCTGCCACCGCCATTGGAACCTATGGCGCGACCCGCTCTCTCGGCACGACCCTTCTCGGGGGTCCAGGATTCGTTGACCCGGTGGTGGTCAAGTGGGGGGAGGTCTAGGAACTAGGAGCAAAAAGAATTTTATTTCTGGGTGCCCTAGAACTGTAGATTCCCACGCCACTTAACGTTGAACTTGACTAATCAGTGATCAAAGCTCTTTTTCAGAAAAAGTATCCGCTTTGCGGTTTGGATGGCAGCCAACTCGTTCCTGGAAAGCGCTGTCGAGGAATCTCCATTGAAGTCAATGAGCCCATTGACTTACAATGGGAAACCGCCGCTCCTCCTCTCGGACGCCACCTGCTGGTCTTCGAGGGAAACAGGTCCAAAACAGCAAGATCCACCATTGAAATGCATTGAGCTCTAATGGCGGCCTATGGGACTTTGCAAAATGGTGCCTGAAAAGGCGGGAAAATTACACAAAGGACTTTAATCACTAAAAAACTATTAACCGTTGCCCTCCCGGATGGATCCCAGTGTGTGTGTGATGCAGACACTGATATAACAAGATATAACAATAAAGCATGGGGACAGGGGAATATACATTTTCATGCTATAACAAGGGTTAAACCACATTTCTGGACTGCAGCCCAGTTAACCCCTTGTCTCCCTGGTGAGGTCAGGGGATGGCCAAATGGGGTGCAACCCCTTTAATACCGAGCCACTCCCTTTCTCCCTCTACATGGCCCTTGAGGACTGAAGTTGCCCACCCCTGCTTTAAATGCATTAGGATACTAAGGTGCTGAAGGAGTCGGCTGCAACGTTCACATTATCGTCTGTGTTGCAGCGGGCCCCAGTCTCTGCCCTCTATGCTCTAACTCTTTTTGGATTGTTCCTTTTCTCTGTCAATGCATCTGTCCCCTCCATCATATCCTGCTAACGAAGGGCAGGTAACTCTACAACCTTAGAGAAGAAGCTGGCACCTATGGGCTAGAGGTATGTAGCCCCTTAGGTGCTGGGCGGTCCTGTGATACTTTACAAGTACGTCCAGCAACGAAGGGGTTAAGTATTTGGCCAGTCCCTTGAAATGATAGCCAGGGACAGATCTGTTTTTGGCTTGGGTTCCCCTGCACGCTGCAGTAATGAGGATAAAGTGAGGTGTTTGTGCAGAGCCAGCCTGGCACCGATCCGAATGGGCTCACCGGCAAATGAAGAAGCGGTGAGGCTGGTGGCGGGGGGAGGGGATGGATGGGAGAGGAGGCTTTTAGCTCTTTCGATCTCGAATCCTTCACAGCGTGAGAGCTGGTTGTAGCAAATACCCAGGGGAGGGCGTCCCATCTATCAGCAGAGGCTATGCTATTTACTGCAGCTCTTATCCTAGAGGGAGAGAGAGGACATTATCTTGTACTCGGTTTCAATTGGGAATTTACCACTGCTGTAGTGGACTGCATTCTCAGAAATATGGGCTATGTACATGTTGTGTAACTGTAGTGCTGCCATATGCTTTGTCCACAGTGCAGGGTACGGCGTGAGCTACGTAGCTTGCGCCAAATCAAACACTAGGACGCCAATACACGTGCTACAGGGAGAGCGGCGCTTCGCACTACAAACAAGTTTGTATTTGAAGCGCAACGTTGGGAGTAGGAGGAAGCACGGAAGCTTGTGCGTTCCAGTATGGACGCGGCCTTAGGTATGCAAGTGACGTAGTCCAGTGCTATACACAGAACAACTATAGTATGGTCAATGGCAGGTCAAGCCTCCCTTACCGGTTCACAAACGTACACATTTTTACAAAAGGCAGGTATGTTATTACCATGATTAAAAGCTTTCAGCTGCAAAACCGGACAAAAAACATGTAACAGTTGTTTTGATTAATGCTGCCATTCTGTAGCAAGTTTTTAAAGATTCCCTTTGTTTATTCAGACTATGAAAATGATTTGTTGTGTGGCAGGCCCCAATGGCCTTACAAATGTGGAAGGAGCAACTCCACTTAGGCCAAAAGAAGGCATTCAGTTCTGATTTTGCTCCATAAAAGAATCCTTCCGATTTTTTCTGTATTACATAGTTTTACATAGTACATGAGGTTGAAATAAGACATATGTCCATCGAGTTCAACCCATGTGAAATGTAGATGATGGATACCTATCATATATTTGTATTTACAGTACAGTATATTGATCCAGAGGAAGGTAAATAAAAACCCCAATGAAACATTATCCAAGTATGTCTCATAAGGGGGGAAATATATTCCTTCCTGACTACACTAATGGAATAATAAGGAGGAAACCCTGCTGCAGCTTAATGTATCTGAATATGTTGGTAGGGTAAGGTGCTGTGGGTGATAAGATAGGTAGAACAGCAAAGAAGCAAGAACCCAAGTAAAGCACTCACTACCCTAAATGCAGTATGAGGATAAATTAAAATACATATTTTAATGTTCATCAAATTAAAATAATGGGGTTTAAAATCCAAGGATAAGACACACAAATTTAATCCTATTTGAGTGCGTGTAGCACTCTGGATTATATATATATTGGTAAGAACAAATGAGGGGGATTAGATCAAATGTTCTTAGGGGAGCTGGTATGCAGTATTCCCTACAAGGGTGTTCTTAGGTGAATCAGGGATGAGGCGGTGATGTAGAAACCTGCTTATATAGAACGGGTGTAGCCCGTGGTAATAAGGGCTAAAAGACACTCGTTACTGGCAGTAGATAGAACAGCTTACAGATACCAAAAACGGTGTGGCTGGTTGTGTATGCCTATGCACATATTGATGAATGTGCTCAACCGTCAGGTTCTGTGCTTCAAACACTGGCTAGTGAGGCAATAGGATATAAAAGCAAAGTATACCCCTATATGATTAAGCCATCACTAAAGTTCTACTTCTCTGGTGCTGCGATGTGGCAATAAGTATTCCTATTGTTCATATGATAAATGAACTCAACCGTGCATACCTGATCAGATATCAAACAACCACTATCCTCACCTCCTGTCTACCGAGTGAACTCCGAAACTCTAACCCAGTCTGAGAGTGTGGGCAGGCGCTGGGTCTGGCAGCTGCTCGCTCTGCGAGATAGAAGGCTGCCACGTCAGTGCTGACCCTGCGCGTGCACGTGAGAGATGCCGACGCGCGCGTTTCTCCTCATTCAAGCCTTGAGAAAGTGTTTCACGTGAAACGCGCGCGTCGGCATCTCTCACGTGCACGCGCAGGGTCAGCACTGACGTGGCAGCCTTCTATCTCGCAGAGCGAGCAGCTGCCAGACCCAGCGCCTGCACACACTCTCAGACTGGGTTAGAGTTTCGGAGTTCACTCGGTAGACAGGAGGTGAGGATAGTGGTTGTTTGATATCTGATCAGGTATGCACGGTTGAGTTCATTTATCATATGAACAATAGGAATACTTATTGCCACATCGCAGCACCAGAGAAGTAGAACTTTAGTGATGGCTTAATCATATAGGGGTAAACTTCGCTTTTATATCCTACTGCCTCACTAGCCAGTGTTTGAAGCACAGAACCTGACGGTTGAGCACATTCATCAATATGTGCATAGGCATACACAACCAGCCACACCGTTTTTGGTATCTGTAAGCTGTTCTATCTACTGCCAGTAATGAGTGTCTTTTAGCCCTTATTACCACGGGCTACACCCGTTCTATATAAGCAGGTTTCAACATCACCTCCTCATCCCTGATTCACCTAAGAACACCCTTGTAGGGAATACTGCATACCAGCTCCCCTAAGAACATTTGATCTAATCTCCCTCATTTGTTCTTATCAATATATATAATCCAGAGTGCTACACGCACTCAACATAGGATTAAAAGTGTGTGTCTTATCCTTGGATTTTAAACCCCATTATTTTAATTTGATGAACATTAAAATATGTATTTTAATTTATCCTCATACTGCATTTAGGGTAGTGAGTGCTTTACTTGGGTTCTTGCTTCTTTGCTGTTCTATACTAATGGAAATCAGATCTCTCCCTGAATCAACATCCTTCCCTTATTTGGTATATCCCTGTATACCTTTCCTTTCTAAAAAGGGGTGCAACCATCTTTTGAAAATATCTATTGTATCTGTCAGTCTCCATGGGTAATGAATTCCACACTGTAACTGCCCTTACTATAAAGAACCCTTTCCTTTGTTGGTGGGGAAATCTCCTTTCCTCCAACCTTAAGGGATGACCCTGTGACGTTTGCAATGCCCTTGGAATTAATAGTTATTTTGAAAGCTACTTGTATTGACCCTAAATATATTTGTATATATTTATCATATCCCCTCTTAGGCTAAGTCCCCGCTTGCGCTGGACGCGCTCATGCTTGGAGAGCACTCCAAGCATGAGCGCCGGGTGTCCGGCTGTACGCGTGCGCGGGGCAGGGTGGGCATTGCGGGTAGTTCAGCATGCGGGTAAGTAACGATTTTTTGTTTACCTACGCGCCGATCGAGGCTGAGGGTGTGTGCGAGCGCTGCACGCACCGCGTGAGCGGGGACTTACATATATCTATATATGTAAGTCTCCTCCGCAAGCACCGCCCGCTAAGCTTGATCAGCGCTAGCGGGGACTTAGCCTTAGAAACCTCTTTTCTAATGTAAACAAATCTAATTTAACTAGCCTCTCCTCATAAATCTGATTATCCACCACTTTATTACTTTGGTGACCCTTCTCTATACCTTTTCTAGTTCCATATTGTATTTTTTATGGAGTGGTGTCCAAAATTGTACTCCATATTCAAGGTGTGGGCTTACTAATGCTTTATTCAGTGGCATAATTATGCTTTCTTCCCTACTCTCCATATTTATGCAAGATAAGATCGTATATGCCTTTGCAGCTACTGCCTGACGTTGGGCACTGTTGCTAAGCCTGCTGTCTATAAGCACTCTTAAATCCTTCTCCATCAAGGATTGACCTAATTTTGCCCCATTTAATTTGTAAGTACAGTAGCCTGTTTATTTTTGCCTCTCAAATGTATGACCGTACATTTATCTGTATTAAACCTCATCTTACATTAACCTGCCCAAGTTTCCAGTCTATCCAAGTCCTTCTGGTGAAAATGTACATCCTGCTCTGATTGAACTATTTTACACAAGTGTCATCAGCAAAGATGGAGACTTTGCTCTCTATGCCAACCTCAAGGTCATTAATAAACGAGTTTAAAAGCATTTTGTGCTTTGACTTTAGTACAATTTCTATATTTAATTTGCTAAATGGAACTGCACCTTTAATCATAGAACATAATGTTCCTGGGCCCTCTGGGGGTTAATTAAAGGATATGTGGGGCAGACATGAGTCTGTGGAGGTCAGTTAGAGTCTAAGATTTCAGGCCGCAAACCATGAATAAATGGATAGTCTACACCATGGCTCCAACAAAGAGCAGCCGTCCAATCTTTCCCACTGCACTCTGTACAGGGCTCTTATAACTGCATTACCACTGTACTATCATAGTGTAAGTCACCAGAATAAGGTCCTGAGTACCTTGAATTCAATCAACAGCTGGTACTGTAGGTATACTTGACCCCTTCCCAAGAGCTGCATCAAATAATAAAAAGTAAGCTTAAAAATTATTGTTACTTAATGCAGCAAAACATTGGGGGCTTAGGCCCCTGTCAATTTACAGAACCTAGAACGGCCGCTGGTTATATTTAGGGAATCACTATATAATGGAATGCATTTTGCATGGGATGGTTATGAGAATCTTGAAGTTTACAGCATGATACCACTGATAAAAAATGAGGCTTCCCTCAACTGAGTGAGACTCATTTCAAATGAGTAAACGTTAAAGCAGGAGTGTGCAAACTGGGGGGCGGCGTGTTTACAGAGGCCCGTGCTCTTCCCCACAACATTTAAATTAAATGCCGGGGGAGGCGTGAGGCCTCTAACTCTCTCTTACCTGGTCTCAGCCGGTTCTTCTGCGACGCGTTGCAATGATAACGCGGCGTCAAATGGCAACTGTCACATGACGTCGTGACATCATATGACGCCGCCGATGCCGGAGAGCTGGTAAGGAGGGGGGGGGGGCGAGAGCAGGGGGAGAGCAGACGGGAGGGGGAAGGGGGCGCAAACAGAAAAGTTTGTGCCCCCCTGCTGTATTATCGTATGGAATAAAGAGAGCCTTTAACTATGAGCCCTGAACAAAGTAAGAACTTAAAGATGCCATCCCACATAGGGTCACAGTGTACTAAAAAGCGTTATATGTTAAAGCAGCAATCCACGCTGCTCTTGATTTTGTTTTTTATTGTTTTCCTTTCCTTGACCAGGGGATCCCCAGAGCTGTGCTGTGGTACCCAATGCCCGGGCACTCTCCGGTTCACAAGCGGTTAAGAACACTTGCCTGATCCGGTGACCACGCTGCTTTGTGTTGCTAACCCTGGCAGCTATGTTTGTCATTTTTAAAAGGAACTACAAAAAAAATAAAAGTCCCTTTTACTTGAAGGTCCGGAGACCACGGATCAGTATCGAAGGAAAACCTGGGTTCACGTAAAGGTAAAAAGAAAAGGTTAGATGAGGGAAGGCTGTATCGCTACTTTAGATAACATACAGATGTGATTTCAGTAGTTGCGCTAGATTTGTAGGCCATCCCTCCCCCCTCCGCCTGTGACATTAATATAACCCTGTCCGGAATCACCCATCAGCGATCATATTTCCCAGATCCTTAACTACCCCCACTTGCTCACCGCTATGCTCCATTACCCCCACCTTACTCAATGTACCATCACACTCAACCTCCCTATAACCTAAATGAATGGCCTTCCATGCCCTGTTCTCTCATTGATCAAAAAAAAACCTTTATTGATAGAACATCTGTCTTGTCTGGTTTTCATCACATTTTTCCTCCTGGACTCCCTCAATTATACCCTTCTGCCCCTGCACTACTCTACCTGCCCTCCCAGATGTGTTCTGCAATACCGGCATCCTGCACCCGACTCTGCCACTCGTCTCCTTGGTTAACCATCTCCTTGGTTAACCCTGTCTCTCTAAATTCCATACCTCCTCCTTCTTTCAGCTTCTCTCCTTTGAGTGGTTCAATGAATCCCATACCCTCTTTCCACTGATGCCTCTGTCCAACCTAAAATCCATAATTCCTGAAGGGCCCTCACACCCTTCCATCCAATCCATTAAAGAATACCCTTCTGCTGCCACGTGCACTATGGAAACCGTCTATCCCCAATCGTCGGCCCCATTCCTGAGACTTCCTCTTCTGCTAGCCCACCTCTCTCGGCAGCTCTCTCCAAGTCTGCTTGCTGCCTGAAGCTAGATAACTCTCTTTTCCTGTATGACCCCCACAGACCTTGATCTCCTTGTTGAATATCATCTCTGTCCAACAAATGCTGCTGACTTCCACCATACCTCCAGACCTCAGTCAACCTCCTCTCTGTTCCTGCTCCAGGATCGCAGGTGCTGCAGATGATCTCCACATATTCATATATAATAATATCATTTTAGGGTGGTTATTACTTTAACTGAACAATAGCAGAAACATTTATTTTAATCAGGATTAAGGTGGCAATGCTAACAGTTACCTGTTTGGTGCAGTACTGTATATTGCATGACTAAAACCTTCAGGTTTAAGTGTGTGTGGGTTACAAAATACACAATGGATTACCAAGGAATTAAAGCAAACTAAATGATGGTTACTGAAGAACACACTAAGTGATTCATTGTAAATTCCTTGTGACCTTGGGAAATGCCTTTAATCCAGGGGTGCTCAACTCCAGTCCTCAAGACCCCCCAACATATCAGGTTTTAATGATATCCCTGCTTCAGCACAGGTGGCTCATTCAGTAGCTCAGTCTTCGACTGATTGCGCCACCTGTGCTGAAGCTGGGATATACTGAAAACCTGACCTGTTGGCTAGAGGACTGGAGTTGAGCACCCCTGCTTTAATCTATATAAAACAAGTATATAACTATTGTTAAAACAGCACTGACTTGCCTTACACAAACACACTGAGGCCTTGCTCGGCTCCGCCTGTGTCTGCTGGTTGGCTTTTATTCCAAGCCCTAAACTTCGATGTCTTCTTGTAAACGAAAGAGTCCCAAATGAGTGATTACAAGTGATGTTTATCAGCAGCGCTGAGTTCTGCTCCTTAATGCTTCTTCTGCCCATCTGTCTCACGGCTGCAGTATTTGCAGCACTGGATTTCTGTTCTCCGGAGGCAGCTGGAAAACAAACTCACCATTGAGGAAGTGATTCTTTATTTCTGGATGGGAAGACGCAGTCTCGCTCCCTCGAGGAGTAATATCATTGCTGTTATATGTAGCTGGGGGCGGGGGGGTTTAGCTCTATCCACTCTCTGCCTGACCCTTCTACATTAACATCCTTTATGTTTGATGTGCTGCTGTTGGCTTTCTCAGCACTGTGCAATCACGAAATGGCGCAGGAAATCCCTAGGCTGAAGAACCCACCGTCTGACATGGTGCCTACAAAGCACATTTATGTTGCTTTGAAAACAGCCAGATACTGTATACACTTTGCCATAGTTCATCATGGTTTCCTGATGTGCTTAATTGTGCCTCATTGATTTATTAATGCAAAGTAATAACACTGCCACAGATGACCACCTGACAGCTCTTTACTCTGTACCACTGACGATTCGTAATGTTCTTTACTCATTTCTTGCTCTAATAGCATTTTGTGACTTACGGAATCATTGTGTATCATAGCAATATTTAACATTGGTGTTCTAGAGACGTTTTGTTCCATAGAGAGTAATTTTGTGCAATAGCTATATTTAGCATTTGAATTTTGTCTATGTAGTCTTGAGATACACAGGGTGGATTTGTTACTCTGCTAGTACTGTAGTAAGTGTACAGGTGCTACATTTAGGTGTTTTTCTGTGTCTCGGGGCGTATTTTGGAGATGATCATTCTTTGCATTAAATGTGTCAAGTCCATGCTATTAGCATATTCAAATATTAGTACTTGATATAGATGAGAGGTTTTGGATGGAGGTTCATAAGGGAAGTACCATAGATTCAAAAGGTCTGTGGGAATGGGCACGAAGGCCCCCCTTGTATATATCACTTCATCTTTTACGCTTGTTTTAGTAGTTTTTTCCCTCACCTTTTTTCCTTTGTAATTTCACTCCCCTTTCCCTCCACTCCCCATATTTTTTATAGTGTATAGTTCTGCTTGATGAGTTGTACTCTCCATAGCCTATCTAGGGGTGATTGCTTGTTGCATCTACTTATGCTCATTTTGTATATTCTTTATTTGCATTTGACCTTTGATTCTCCTTTACATCGTGTGCTGGGAACATTTGTATACTGTATATATAATAACACTGGGTGTTAAATTTCATATTTCCCACTTACACTTTAATAGAAGTGCCTGTGTTAAAGTTATTTTACCAGTTATTACTAGAATTAGTTTGCATCTAGAGTGGTTCCTCTCTCTGCTCCTATGACTTGTAAATGTTCATGTTTATGTATATTTGCTGTGGCTAAGAAATGTATGTGTGGTAGAGCGACGTTTTGTCGATCTACCATTAATAAATCTTTTTGCTACTTTTCTACAAAGACCACTTGACTGCCAACTTCTCTAATTTCTTGCACGGTCGATGGGATCCACTTTGCTGCGGGACATCCTTTGCTGAGCACCTGTGGCAAGTACCATAATGACGTGAGTGCACCGCGCATCTACATTATTTGCTGTGGCTGACATAGTCAGCAACGCACGTAAAATCTCTCTCGGTAAGAGCTCACAATTTAATTTTTGTGCCGAGTTAAGGGGATTTATCGTTTTTTTTTTTTGTTTTTTGTTTTTTCAGATTGCACGGGATCTTGACGGCAGATTTTGTGGCTCATGTTCTAATCTTGGGTGCTTTTCCCATGGTTGTGTACACACGATTAACATTGCAGTATTTTCTTTCTAGATGAGAAATAAACGGCGGTTATTTCCCATGTGTATCCCTTAGCAGCATCTGGTTGAATCATTGAATTTTCAGCACTGTTTTGCAGCAAAGAGACGCGGTGTTATGCAATCTATAAAGTAGCAATTTATGTCAAGAGGGACAGTGTTGTGGAGTACAGACAGCCCTCAGTTATCCAACGGGATCCGTTCTGGAAGTAGCGTTGGATAGGGAAACCGTTGTAAAGTGAGTCCCGTGTTAATCAGTGGCGGTGAGCGTCGGATAACGCATTCCAGATAACGCATTCCGGCATGGAAAAACAGACGGTAGGGTTGCATTTTAAAGCGTTGGATGTGCCATTCGTTGTAAAGTGAAACGTTGGATAGCGAGGACTCCCTGTAAAGGACATCCACCTTTAGCCTCACAATCACTCTTACAAATCCTTAATAAAACTTCTCCCATGGCATACCAACTATTTTCACTTACTGCTCTGTACTTTATCATTTTAATATTTTAAAGGTAGGGTCCTTATGTCCCCAACTGTCCCTGAGCTTCGGTAGACATTATCTGCACCTGCTTTTTCTCTTTCACCTGTCACCCTTTGTCATCATTGACATACTCAAATATGCAGTGATACCAACATGTTTATAACAATGAGAGGGAGGACATTTTGCTGCTTCCCATCTTAAATGTGATTCACAATTCTATAATGCCATTGGCAAGGGACTTTGGGAGCCATTGAGCATTCAGATGGGTTATCACATTCAATGTCAAAGATGCTGGCACTGAAGGTGTTAAGTGTAATCCATTTGCAGATTGCATTGCATGTCACCCTGGTAGGGCGAGTGAATGTGAACATGACCTGGTCGCAATTCAGCTGTTAAGAAGCCTTATTGCATTTTCCACAAAAGGGTAAATGGTATGAGTAGAGATAAAATGGATAAAAAAGCAGAACCTTTTTATGTGGCAATTTATAAAGAGTCATTGAAAACAATTCAAGGAAAGCTGCAGTCCCTAAAGGCTTCGTCTGCCTCCGCCTCACTCCCCCTTTCTGGCTCGTAACTCTCCCCTGATTGGAGCTATTCGCACAAGCAATAAGCTGTGCCTTGTGGCAGAATGATGGAGGCGTCAGAATGGGATCTGCCAGTGAGGATAAAGCAACCCCCTGGGGACCAGCGGGTAATCAGAGAGAATTAGGATGGATGAGACAAACGGGAAAGGTTTGTTTAAGGGGATGTGAGAGATTGGTAAACAACCTGACATGCCCAGGACTCAGCCCTGTTCCCAGGGGAGATACTTAGTGATAATTGCTGCTGTGCTTGGCAGCTGCAGTAAAGGCCAAGGTGTGAGTGGGCACACAGACTGAGCTATCACTTGTCCCATCAAAGAGGGGCTAGGAAGACAAAAGGCATGGTGAGTGGTGTGAGGAGCAGCGTGGTACAGAGGCTGAGCTATGTCTTAAAGCAGCCATGCCAGCAGTTGTTTTTTTTGTAGTTTATTTTTTTCTTGGAACTGAAGGTCATGCAAAGCTTAACTGCATTATATTTATGTAACCCTCCCTGCCTGGCACTTAAGGTGTTTACTGGTGCTAAGTATTTACATGGCTTTGCTCAGTCTTTGTTACCTGGTCAGGGTACTGTATCCACACAGGCTGGGCGTCTATGCGAGTGGAATAATGATGGGCACCAGGAACGTTTGTAGTACAAACATTGAGCCATTATTTACATCCATTGATGAGGTTCTTCTCATCAGTCACATGCTGCATATTTACAGGTGGCTTCACATTGTTACATTGCTTGTACTATTATCTTCTGCACTTGGCTTGGCTTAGCTGACTTGTCCCCATTCTGTAATAACGTCCATTATACTCTGTCACTAAGCCCCTTGCAGGCTCTGGTCGACTTATCACTATAAGGGATCCAAGTTTTATGAAGCTGCTGTTTGGGCCGGTCCTGTTTAACGCTGGAATCACTCTCCTGGAAACATCTGTAGGGTATATGCCTCCTCTGATGTAAACAACGGTGTTCACCTTGGCTATTTATAGGAGTAGAATCTGAAGGGGCACTTTCCCTAACTTCAACACAAAGCCCTATCCTGGTTCGTATCTTACCTCTCTCATTGCACATTTCTATCTCTGTTGATAACATGTCTTTGGCTTCTGTTGATCTGTCTGTTGGTGAACCTCCGGGCTCTGTTCTGGGACCTCTCCTTTTCTCTCTCTACACCAGCGGTGCGCAAAGTGGGGGGCGCGACCCCCAGTGGGGGCGCAAGACTGACTGCGGGAGGCGCGGGGTTTACAGAGGCCCTGCACGCTTCCCGAAAGCAATTAAATTAAGTGCCGGGGGAGCTGCAGGGCCTCTGTAAACCAGACTTACCTTGGCTCCGGTGGCTTCTTAGACGCATCGCCGTGGCAACGCGGCATCAAATGACGCCGCGAGGTCATGTGATGTCACGTTGCTATGGCAACGTGATGTCATGCCGCCGGAGCTGAGGTAAGCGGGGGAGGGGGGGCGCGGTGAGAGGGGAACCGCCGGCAGGGGGGCGCAGGGAAAAAAGTTTGTGTCCCCCTGCTCTACAATATCACTTGGTGATCTCATCAACTCCTTTTGCCTAAGGTTTCATCTCTATGCAGATGATATGCAGATATATCTATTCACTTACCCTCACTCCTGCAATCCAGTTCCAAGTCTCGAATTGCCTCCTGGCTATATCCCTGTGGATGGCGCTCTGCCACCTTAAACTTAATATGTCTAAAATTGAGCTCCTCATATTTTCCCTATAATCTTGCCTAATACCCCCTTTAACATCATGATAAACGGTTCTACCATGTATACTGTCGCCAAAGCACGTTGCCTAGGAGTGACATTTGTCTCTTCGATATCCTTTTCCATTCACATTCACAGCATGGCCAAAAATTGTCGCTTCTTAGTCCGTAATATATTACTAAGATCTGACTTTTCTTCTGTCAATCAACTGCTGGAACTCTAATACATGCCCTTATCCTCTCCTGTCTGGATTATTGTAACATACTGCTAACAGGCCTCCCTGCATCCCAACTTTCTCCCCTGCAATCAATCTAAAATTCAGCTGCTAGAATAACTTCACTTTCTCCCAAAACAGTATCCGCTCATCCCTCCTTAAATTCCTCTCTCGGCTTCAAATCAAATTTCGGATCACCTACAAGGCTCTCCTCCATGCCATTAAGGCTCTGCACTCATCTGCTCCTTCCTACATATCAGCTTTGATCTCTCGCTATGCCCCTGCTTGTCTCCTGGGCTCTACCCATAACTGTCTCCTTTCCACCCCTTTCACCTCTACAGCTCTCTCTCTCACCTTAAACCCTTTTTTCTCACTGCACCTTATCTGTGGACCTCCCTCACACTCAGTATACGCCAAGCACCTTCTCTCTGCATCTTCAAGACAAAACTGAAAACCCACCTTTTATATGAAGCATCCCAATAGCCTGGACTCATGGCTATTGTCCCACAGTCACTCCTGCCAAGCACTGCCATCTACTGAACTTATTCCCTCACCTGCTGTCTCTGTAAATTTCCCAACATACCACTTAGATTGTAAGCTCCCTGGTGCAGGGATTTCCTTTCCTATTGTCTGACTTTGCTGCGCTTATAGTATTATAATTCCCTGTACTGTATTGTCTTTGTAAATTTGCTGAGTACACTGTGGGTGCTGTATAAATAAAGATATACATACATACAACACAATTAACGGGGACAGATCCTTCTTAGCTTACTTCTATACACACAGGAACATAATTTCAATATATACAGTGAGGCTTCTCCAACTGTTACTCTTCCAGGAACCTAGTTCTAGAACATTCAGGGCAATATGATATACCCCAATGGTGACTTCATTATTCACCATACCTACGGTGGGAGTGGCCTCTATTCTGCTTAGTCACTCTGACAGATGATGGGAGAGGGGTGTTATTCCTTGTGAGCCCACACAGTTAATTAACTACTAGTAGTCCCTAGTGGGGGGCTACATTTAGTTCAGGGACACCACGTTTCCTGAGATACTTACTAGTGTAGTTACTAATATCCCCCTCCCATTTGCGGAGTTCAATATCTTGCCGGTCCTGAGGGCCAATAGCAAACCACAATGTTATCTGTTGAGGCTTCCTATTGTATGGCTGTTTAAATGTCCAGGAAGCACATGGGTAACTACACAGGTATGTAATGTATCTCAGAAAACCAGGGGGTCCCCAAAGCTAAAAATAATGCAATTCAGCTCAGAAGGACCCCAGAGATCCAACACTAAATTCAGTGTGATTACTGCTTTAACTGATCCATGAGAGAGAAACTAAGAAGACACATGGCCCAAAGTTTCAGCTATCTCCCACCCAATCCCAGAGAGAGCAATGCTGGGAAGGGAATTGAAACAGAAAATGAGCGATTTCTCTCATTGCCATTGCAGAAAGCAGGAGAGAGGAAGATGATTAAATAGATACCGAGCTATCTATCCGATACCACAATAGAAAGCCTGGAAATACATATGACTTGATTAAATATTAGACTGGCTATCCCTTGCTCCTTCAGTGAGAATAACCTTTTAGGATCTCATAAGTTGGTTCTTGAGGTGTTGATCCAATAAAATCTATCATAGTCTACATAGTGTCTAGAATTACTCCTTCAAATAAGGAGGGAAGCAGGAAAGTTGATTGATGCAGAGGCAGAGCTGTCACTCACCCCAACCCTCTTCCTAAAGCCAGGAACTGAGCGATCTCTCATTCCGCCTCCAAGGAGAGAGGGGAAATAAGCTGTGAATGGGCACAGAGACTGAACCATCTCTCATCTCCTCTTACAGGGACAGGGGACATTATGTATAGATTTGCACAGTGAATAAGCTATCTCTCCATCAAAGAGAAAGACTTGTTGACACAGATTGAGTTATCTCTCACCCGTTCAAACAGAATTAGAGAGACCTACTGTATTATCCCCTCCGTGCATGAAGGAGACAGGATGAGGAGCAAATAAACATAAAAACGAAGCGGACTCAGCAATTCCCACAAATAAGTGAAGTGCAGGTGTACTGTGGCTAAGATCTAATAACCACTAGAGGGCACCACTATATGATAAAGAAAAGAAATGGAAGAGACCAAATGGAAAGTCTCTTTAATGGCACTAGAGACAGCTGGCATGGCACCGCTCCAGCCCCAGCCCCATCTGCAACCAAATTGGTTCCATGATGACAATTTGCAGTAACAGAAACGCTGGCTGCCTCTTTTTATGGATCCCAATGAAAATGACAATTTTAACTTTGCTGACTGCATCTCCCTAGGCAGTCATTCCCTCGGAAGCTTTCATGGGGGGAGGAGTAAGTACAGATTCTAATTACCTAACCCCACTGTTAAGTTGCCCAATCAATTCTTTTACTAGCCCCAGGCAAACAAGTTACTGTGAATTTAGCTGTGAGCAGATTTGCCAAGTGTTTAGCTCCTGGGCTGTCAGCCTGTGCAGGCTCAGCAGGGGGGCAGAGGAGATAATGATTTTATGCTGGGAGAGGGAAAGGGGCCACTTTATGGTTGTGTTCAGCTGAAAAAGTAGGTGATCCCACATCGCAACAATCTACCTTGAAATCGAAACATCTAAATAACTGGCAACATTTGAAGATCACTACAGGGTCCCCCCTTGTATGGCTATCAATTTGTGATTCTGCTGATGCTACGTATCGGTCACCATGCCATGCTGTACTGATAGGTACAAACTCTATACGTTGTTGTACTCTATAACTACTATAGTGAGTGGGACAGACTTTATGGGTTATATCTTCCTTCTCCCCTTCTTTCACAAAGTCAACATGTAGTGGGACTCATTTATCGTCTGTCATAGTGATACTCAACAGACCTACTGTAATTAGTACGACATTCATTCTCTATGTCTCCAAGGTCGCACTGCGGTTTGAAGGAATAATTGTAGCCCATAGTTTTAAGTTGACACCCATTGCAGAGCCATGAAACATTGGAACAGGGGTTAGAATGAACAAAACAGGGGTATTGTACTTGATTCCAGCAGAGCACTATCAATTGAAACAAAAGGACAAAGAACATCAGACATCACTCGGTACAAGTTAGTGGGGTGCGTGGTGTGTAGATTGAGAAAGGGAGAGTTCGTGTTCGTAAAATATAAGTGGAAGTTTGTTTTGTAAATAAACAAGAAGGGGTGTTCAGTACCACTGTTTATGAACACGCACTTGGACCACTGCATGTAAGAAAGGATTGGTGAAATGAGAAGGAGCAGCCCAGTGAGGAAAGACACTGACTCTGGCAACAGCACTGAGTGTGAAACAGGATAACCTGGGTCTATTCCCGGTGTCAGCTCATTGTGACCTTGGGCAAGTCACTTTATCTCCCTGTGCCTCCAGCACCAAAAACATGGATTGTAAGCTCATCTGGACAGGGTCCGTGTCTGTAACAATCCTCCTGCGTACCGCGCACTATGCTGTCATTGTGACGCGCTTACAACAGCGCAATATGAAATAAATGTTATTATATAAAATAAAAGTTATTAAATTGTGTCAAGCAGAGGGCAGAGAAAATGAGAAGGGGTAGAGGAAGTATTGTAGAGGTGTAAGGCTGGTAATTGAAGGGACAGATAAGAGTGGGAGAGATTATGAGCGAATGGTGGACAAGGCACCAGAAAGATGCAGATTGTTCTGAACAGTTTCAGCGACACTGCCTGACAGAGGATGCAGAAGGTAATTCCATCATAAATATTATAATTTCATTACTTTCCTCAGCAAAAAAGAGCAGCGTGAAATGCAATGAGATTGAGAGGGGACAAGCTGTGGACGGGAGGGGCGGCAGGTGCCAGCTGTCTGAGGCCCCACGTTTAAATTTTAATAACCAAATCTCAACCAAAAGTTTTGTTATCTCTCAGAATAATGCATAAATAACCAGGGGCCTATTTAAAGCTCTGGTTCTTCATAATCAGTATTAAAAAATGGTAACATTACAAAACACACAGATTACCGCAGGGGTCTCAGTTCTCAAGGGCCACCAACAGGCCAGCTTTTGTGGATATCCCTGTTTAAATACAGGTGGCTCAATCTGAGCCACTGATTGAGGCATCTGTGCTGAAGCAGGGATATCCACAAAAGAGGGCCTGTTGGTGATACAGAAGGGCCCCGGGCATACGGTGGGTGCCGTTCTAAGGGCCCGCCGTATAGCGAAAATCGCCGGAAAGCGGAACCGGCGATTTTCAGCTGTGCACATGCGCAACCCGGCAATTTTCCCCCTTGTGCGCATGCGCAATCCGGCAATTTTCCCCTTGTGTGTGCGAGAGCTGCGTTCTGCATGCGCAAGCTACGTTCTGCGCATGCGCGCCGGCGGCAACAGTCTCTGAGCAGACATGGCGGACCCCTTCTCGGTGCCACCATATCAGCGGATCGCAGAAAAGCAGGGCGCCGAGAAGCTGGGCCTTGCTGTACTTGATTACCGCCTTTTTCTTAATTTCTAAAATGTTTATGTATTCCCTGGCTCTGGTTATTTTTACATGGGAGATGAAGTATTGTATGAATGTATTTTTGTTTTTGTATATTACTAAAAATATAGCGTAATCTATTGTTTAAGTGATTAGGAAATTTTTAATATGTCCGCATATCTTGATTAAGATCCTTGATCAAGGCCCAGGCAATGTTGATTGCTGTGTCCCGAGGCTGTTTATTATGATGTGGATGTTAAATGGTTAGGAAATGAACATGGTTGCACAACCAGTGATTTGTGACCTTAGGCCAGGTCCCCCCTGGCTACTGCAGCGCCCGCTGTGGCGGACGCTGAAGGGACAAGAGCCGCCCCACCATGGGGCCGGGCCCGCTGCGAGGGGGGGGCGCCGTGCTGTGCCGACAGAAACTCGGCTCTCCAGAAAATTGAGATTAGGAGTCACGGCGGAGCGCTAGGCCACGCCCTGCGGCGGTTCAGCCAATGAGGGCGAACCTGACAGGTGACGTCACAGCCGCGCCCCTGTCACGCCCCTCCCCCCCCCCCCGTCTTTCCCCCTGCAGCTCTCTGCAGACCGGGGAATTCGACTGCACGCACCGCCTGACTCGCAGGCGTGCGTGCAGCGTAATCAGCAGGGCCGCAGCCTTAAGGCCTATGTACAGAGTTATATTTTATTTATTTTTTGTGCATCAAAATGTTCTAATGTAATACAAAACCTTCTTCAATGTATGCGTTCTTTCTGTGGAAGCATCATACACATGACACATAATTTGTTGTTTGAAAGGAAGTTTGACTACGCATGTGGATTACCTGATTGATGCATTTTAAATTAAAACAGAATTATGTGTATTTGTTAGAATAGTTATAAATGAATAGTATAATAATATTGATAATAGCCATAGTGCATTTTGTTAACCTATATAATGAACCATACGTGCTGGTCACATACATTTTTGGTTGATACATCGCAACTTCATTCTACACTAACAGTATAGCGTTGTTAGGGTTCATGCACTTACTACATAATTTTAGAACACAAAAACATAACTTTATTAGTACACACCATTAACATCTGTACACCATTTCTGGGTGTCAAAAAAAGAACATTTTTTTGGACACTTGTGGCAAGATTGAGAAATTTCAGGTTAGTACACAGGTATACACAAGTGCAATTGGGCTAAGGAGCAGCTCAGTGAGTAAAGACACTGACTCTGAGAACACTGACATTGAGTTTCCATCAGGGGCAACTGGCTCAATTCCCAGTGTCCGCTCCTTGTGACCTTCAGCAAGTCACTTTGTCTCCCTGTGCCTCAGGCACTAAAATCATAGATTGTGAACTCATCAGGGCAGGGACCTGTGCCTGTCACATTCCTATGTGCTGCGTACTGCTCACTAGAGTGTAATTATGAAGCGCTTTGTATCCCATTGGGCAGAAAAGCAATATATGAAATACATTTGTTGTGGTGTTGTGGTGTTTTGTTGTTGTTATTTGAAATGAGATTTCCATATGCCAGTATTGCGTCAATATCCTCTTTGCAATGGTTAGTAGACAGGCCCCCGTATCTTTATCATCTCCCAGAGCCTACAAAAGTGACCAAGGCAAAGAATAAATGCGCCTTTAAAAACAATGTTCATATTATTTGACAGTCTACAGTGCCTAAGCCCTAAAGCAATCAATTGTAAATATAAATACTGTGTGTATAATAGCTATTGTTTGTCCTGCTATGCAGAACAAAGTCCCTTCAGTTGCTTTGACTAAAACCCTTACTTTCCCAATTGCTTTGCTCTTTTTTGTACACAAGGGAGCAGCGCCCCCAACAGGCACGTAGAGAGAACTTTTTAATCTTTGGATGCAGCTTCAACATCTTGCCATTAGGAGGACCAGGGAATACTTGGGCCAGAGGGCAAGATGACAGAGTGAACTTTCTTATGGGTATCCGATGTATTGCAGTACTATCTTCCAGTGCGTGTCAACTCCCAAGCTATAGATTCACCAAGAATAAGATCTTGGTTTTTAAGGGTGGTGCAATCCAATTGATTTGTACGGGGAGAACCGATGTCTGTTAGAGGGTGATCATAATATTTGAGTGGGTGAAACTATTGTAGTCTGTTGTGGTACCTTAATGCTAAGTAGGTGATTATGCTAAAAATCCTGAGAAGGATTTATTTAATGTCAGGAAAACAATGACCAGAAAAATATTGAATGAGAATCAGGGTTAGAATCTCTGCCAGTAACATCTGGGGCTGTCCGTTTAGAAATCAGTGGAAGATAGCATCTTAACAACAAAAAGAACTATGAAGTAGCGCCTATTGAGTCCCTATATGAATGGCTGATGATGAATGACAGAGGAAATATCCAAGTGCTATCTATGATAGGTATATCTATATGTTTATTTACTAGCCTAACTCATATATAAAGGAATAATACCACGCTAGCTGTGTGTAGTATGACTAATCTAACAACTAGTCTAATATAACATATAGTAAAATAATATAAACAAATAAAAACATTTAATATTAAAAAATTATATGACCAAAAATATAAAAATTGATACAAAAGACCAATAGGTAGGTGTCCAGCTCAGTCCCAAATTATATCCACCAGATGGTTTGCAGCCCGAATAAGGGATAACCAATCCCTGACAGGAATCTGTATGGAGAACAAGTGTGACGCTCACTTAGCAAAGGCCTGAGAGACTGTGTGTATACTGCTATACACTTCCGAGACTCCAAGTAACCTAATACTGGTATTGCTACTCTCACGAACCATTGGTGGTGTTGTTTCCGGAGGGACATCCTTATCCGGGCGCCGGGAGAGGCAGGTTCCGCTTCCGCCTACCGTGGAGAAGCGACGTCGGAAAACGCTGAGGTCACGAGGCGCATCGGCAGGACCGTATGGTTATAATGCTATTTTTGTGAGTGGGCATTTGTCTAAGTTTTATGTCCCTTAAATACATATTTTTTACGGTTATACACTAGGTGTGCGCCTGTTTGTTTTTTCTCCATGAAGATACAGTAGCATCTTGTCTGACTCATAGATTTTGCTCGGTCGTCCGTCTTTCTGCCTCTGCTCCATTTTTTCTCTCTGCTAAGAAGCTCCCTCTATCTCCCTCCCAGTGTATGCTGCGCAATATGTATTTCAGAAGGAGATTTAGGGGGAGGGAAGACATTGTTTGTCCAGGTGTTTCAGCTTTCTAGTCACAAGGAGCATCATCTGAAGGAGAGAAGAAAATAGGACTAAGGGAGAGTGTAGAAACAGATATTTATAAATACTATTACATCATAGCCTTACATTGCTCTACTGTTTGTATTTAGTCAGTAATAATATATTATTAATGTATTGCATTGTCAGCATCCCTAACCCAAATAGTCTAATTAGGAACCTGAGGCACGGGTAAATAATGTAAATAATGTTAGCAGCCCCAGGTAACACTGGGGATTGAACAAGGCTGTCCTAATTCAAAGCCAGGGTCTTTGCCACTGACTCACGCCTTCTTAGAAATCATTTCATTCTATGAAACCATAATAATATTCTTAATGGGTAATGAATTGGGTTACTGGAACTGGAGGAAGTTTTCAGGCTACTAATTTATCTCTCTTTAGAAGCAGTGATTAGCCAGTTTGGATGCAATAAACAAAAGGAAAGGCATAATCATTCTAATGGTAACAGAACTTCTAAGCAACCAATGCCACAAAGTCTATGCAATAACCTAATTTAATAATCACATCAAGTGTATGTTTATAAATCATATGTACACAGGCATTGCTGACCAGAATGCATTGAATCACATAATTCAGTCCGTGCTGTACATGACTAGAATACAATGTAACACTGGATTCAATATGTCTTGCATAGAATGTACTGCAACATACTGTATCTCAGCCTATCCTGAACCTAAATGTATGGTAACACACAGGGTGATATGTATCAATTTGCTTCTTGATACAGTACAAGATATTTTTTTGTGTTAGTATGAAATATTGTTGTATCTGATCTTCTAGGCACAAAGGTTAATGCAGGAGTGGGCAACACACTGGTGGCTCCATCAGTCAAACTGAGCCTCTGATGGAGCCACTTTTGCTGAAGCAGAGATATCCTGAAAACCTGACTTGTTGGTGGCCCTTGAGGACTGGAGTTGCCCACCACTAGGTTAATGTCACCTCAGATCTGCCCACTTTAGTAGAAGCAAAAAATAAATAAAAGAATATCAATTGTAGACACAAACTAATTGTGCTGACTCGGGGTTGGACTGGGCCTCTGGGGAATTGGAAAAATCCTCAGTGAGCCCACAGCTCTGGTTAGCAACTCCAGAACCGGTGGACAGACCCACTTTCTTCGTATTGCTCCCCCTCTCACCTCCCAAACAGGCAAAGATGAGAAGACACCTCCCCCTCGCCCCCTCTAGACTAACTCTTCTCATTACTGGTCCTAAAGTCACCCTCTAAAATGTTCACAGGAGCAAACTAAGCAAATTAAAGTGGGATGATATTGATGCTTCTAGCAACAAATTATTGTCATATTGCCTGTATGCTATACTGTATGTGCCCCATAATAATTAGGTTGAATTCACTATGCCTGATCCCAGAATACACTGCATAACAGAAAAACATTCTAAAAATAACTACTTTTGTTTTTTTTGTTGTTACCCTTGAGGGAAATAGGGTCCCTCTCTGTTCCCAGGTACCACCAATTTCATAAAGTGTTTTCTATCACTATTGAGCTTAGCATTTATGTGCTGTCTATACCATATACTTTTATTTACACGGCATAACAGATTTCAGCATGTCCTGGACAAGAATGCATTGAAACACAGACTTGTACTCTATGTTCATGTGCCTTAGACACTTAAAGAATATCTAAATGGTAAGCTTTTCCAGGCAGGGGCTCACTGTGCCTTTCAGATTATATTTGCACTGCTTTTAACACTGCAAACCCAATACATGAAACATTGCTTACACATCCAACACATGAACATGGATTAAAAGGAACAAAATTCATGGTGTAGGTTGCAGGACATGGTTAGAATCCCTTGATGGAGAGAGGTTATAAATCCATCTTCCAGACTGTATGTTTTGTTGGGGGAGGCAGGGTAAAATTTATTGGCAATAATGTATATAGCACACTTTATAGCTCCACTCTGTGACTTTGTTTCTAAGAATACAAACAGGAATATTAGTAACCCATTCACTACCAGAGCAAAGCTAGAACAGAAATCTCATTCTGCTTTAAGAAATGTATTTTTAACTCAACCATCTCAATACTCTCTTTTCACATAGATTCCAGTACTTTCTTTCACTATTCCTTATGTTCCATTAAAGCATTGTTAACAGTAATAATTAAAATATATGCTAAGGTAACGAGGGTTTCCCTTACTACTGTGATAATGATCAATAACGTGGGCACTTTCACTGGTGGTTTGGTGCTAAAAAATATTTATGTTTTGGATTTTATAAAAATAGTAGAAACAATTTTTATTGGATTTTGTTTTGTATTTTTTTTGGATTCAAAATTGTGTTCAGAAGTTCAATTCGGTGTTCAAATCTGCAAACTATTTGAATTGTATGGTCTAATCTGCGATCTGGATCCGGGAACATGCCACCCTTACTGATCATATCAGAAACTTGTTCTAGATTTGTATATAATTATATGTGACTATTATATAATGCGAAATATGTCCACTTGTAAATTTGTATTTTATATATGTTGTTTCTCATTTTCAATCAAAGTTTCCCCATATATGGGAAAGCAGTTATTTTCTTGATTTATGCTATTTATGGAACAAAAGTTAAAAACAAAAATCACAGAAAAATGATTTCTATTGTCTTCTAACTATAAAAATTATATTGTATTTCCAGCATATGCAATACTTTACATGGCATTACTTACACATACAGTATACACAATATATTAGCTGAAAAGCTCACAATGTAAGCATTGTAGCATATTTATATGGCGTGGGTCTCACCCCCTGGAATGCAGCCTTAAACTGTTAGCGCTCCTAATATCATAGACTACAAACACTTTACAAGGTTAGAACTTTTCTATAAAGATTATATATATTTTTTTACTTGAACCCCCAAACCTCGCTCGTCCTTAACAACTTTGACATGTAAAGTGAGCCCAGGCGCAAAGTACATTTTTCCTGCCTAGCCATCAACTTTCGGGGCAAACTAACCGCCTATCTGAACAATCTGCTCACCCCTACCACATGCAGCACTTATCACCTGAGATCTGTCTCCAAAACACTATTTACGGTCCCACGGTTCAACAAAGAATCCGCTCCTCCTTCTGTTACCGTGCACCGCACGGCTGAAACATCCTACCAGAGACTCTCAAAGGTGTCTCCAGTCTAAGTTCTTTCAAGATTTCAAGCAACAAAACACGTGAGATCTTAGTTTTTTTTTTTTTTACTAAATCGGCTGCCGGAGGAGGGCCACTCTTCAAGGTCCCCTTAACTTTTTTCACAGGCACATAGCAGTTGTCGATGGCACTGTGGTCGTGGGCACCCACAAAAGGCTTGGGGGGCCCCACATTGGGGACCACTGTATTAGACATTAAGATTTTTTATTATTATTATTATTCAACTCTCAATGCCATTTTTAATGAGTTTTAATATACTGAGCATTCTTTGATTTCTATAGCAGGTTTTCCCAAGCATGGCAAGATCTTTGAAACACTTTCCTCTTTGGGATAATTTGTTGCTAATGTTTCCAGCAGTTTGAGCTGTAAACTGTAACAATAGATACAGTAATGTTACCGTACTCATATAAGGATACATTGTAGCTGCTGAGTACACTGACTGAAGGATTGATTGAAACTGAAAGGCGGTCATTATGTTAGGCACAAAAGCAGGATTTTTTGCAGATTTATAATTGGAACACCAAACAATTGGCAGCTTAGTTAAGAATGTAGAATTATACATTGTCACATGCTTTACATTTAAAAAAAGAAAAGAAACAAGGGGAAAAGTAGTATGTTTGCTTTCAGCTGTCTCACATTGTAATCTTGTCTGTAACTATTAAATACGTCCATAACATATATTGCCTCAAACTGTCGATTAAATGTATGTAAACATAACTTTTAACCTCTGTTCATTGAACCCAACCATGTATTGTCACCATAACTCTGTGCCCAGGACATGCTTAAATACGAGAGGTAACGCTCGATGTATTATTTCCTGTTAAAACATTTTATAAATAAATGCACTGGTCTGGCCTCACCATGAGCCATGTTGATAGTTTCCTATTTAGATAAAACAATGTTAAATTAGCCTTCAAAAATAATTACTAGTTTCAAAGTATGTTTTCAAGAAGCCAGACACTGTTCCTGAGGGAATTCAAATCATCCAGTGAAGAGAGGAGACATGAGTGTACGGCATGGAGACAGGGTGTGAAAAGAGCGGGGAGATAGAGGCAGAAAGAGTTTGCAAGAAGAAAATATGTAGACATTGAGATAAGAGGGTAAAGAAGAATTGGATGCAGAGGACAAGTCTGAATTAGCCAGTAGTTTCTAATACTCAATTAAAAAAAGTTTGATAAAAAAAACAATTAGTTTCCTATTCTTTCTTTTTAAGCTCGGAAGCTTCACCGATTTCTTGGCTGTTTCCAACAATTTTAATTTAATGTGCAGAATAGACTTTTTCTGAGACAACTGAGAATAACTGTAGTAATATGCTGTAAAGATGGTTGCACCCTTGATCGAGAGCGTGCAGTAGAGGCTGCCGTAGATTATGGGGATATAGGCAAATAGGAATTAGGATGTTATGGTGATGCTAAAAGCTTTGTTTCATGCAGTGTTACTATGACCAGGATTCTTCAAGCCGCGATGTGGGGTGATCTGGCAGTTACTGCCGGATCAGGGCGATACACCGCTTCGCGGCTTGATGAATCCTGGCATATGTGTGAATGGTGGGGACTTTGCGTCAACTCAGCCTCACTTGTTTAGTGAGCAATTTACATAATCGTTATCGGACAAGTTAGGGGAAGAGCAGTTATAAGCTGCTTTATGATGCAATGTACCATAGCTTGTCTGTATGTACTGTATCGTTCTTTTCCATTTAGCGTCATTTATATCCACCAGGTGGGAGGTGACGTTAGCCTTTCTATCTAAAACAGGGGTGCTCAACTCCAGTCCTCAAGACCCCCCCCCAACAGCTGGGAAATCCTTAAAACCTGTGTGACGGTAACTTTGTGACAGGTTATAATAATACACCAAAAATATAACTGGGTTGAACTGAACGAGGCTTAGATATGATAAAATATAATTTATTCCTTGAAAAAGGTGAACACACGAGATTATACAAATAACAGACAAAATATAGACACTTACTTGGACAAGAAAGCCATCAGGATACAGGATGGGCCATTTCTTCCATAATTCAGGTTCAGATGTGGACATCACGACAATACATGAAGACAAATGAGTATGGGGTGAATCTGACTTATATACCATTTCAGCTCTTACTCTTAACCCTAGGCGCTGAGCTGGCTAGGAAAATCTCTTTGAAGTAGATTTTAAGTGTGAAGTTTGACACTCACAAACCACTCAACTTCCTTTGTTCCTGGCCCTAGTATAAACAATCAGGGCAGTTAACCTTTGATCAGAGGGCGTACTTCCTAGACATTTGATCTCCTGACCATTTGCATTCCTTAGTAGGTAGGAATCTTCGCGGACATTTGCCCCCGCTTTGAAATATAGTATGGTTCTGAATATACACACATATTAAAATAACCGGTTCTGGTAGGCCCAGCGGGTCCAAACTTTCCAGACCTTAATGCCGGAAGTGGTACACTATAGGGTCCAAGTTTCAGCCTGCTGCGACCCTCGGGACCGGAGATATACAAATACCATATAAACCGTTTCATATTTTATTATAAAAATCTCCGCTAAAAAGAAATCTCAGTTTTTCACTCGTTCCCCATTGAAAACAACGGGCTCCGCCACCATGGGCTTCAATGGAGCAACTCCGCCGTTGCAGTCAATGGGGTTCCCCGCTATAGGCTTTCAATGGGGTAACCGCCGCCATTGGAGCCTATGGGGAAAATCACAAATCTTTACATTCGTCCATACTCCGTCTGTTTGTTTGGAGAGGGCTGGGAAGGGTCATACATTAAAGCCGAAACCTTGGCTACATGCCACCCAAATCCCATCCCTCTGGTCATTCCAGAACCAGAGATATGGACTTACAGTTTTCATCATTTCACACTTAGTCGTTTTTACGCCATGCGGCTTTTCCCCATTGGAATCAATGGCCGGCGCCGCCATAGACAATGCATGGCGCACGCCGCCATTAGATTCAATGGGACCTCCGCTCCGCCATTGAAGTCAATGGCGCGACCCTCCTCCGCTCGACCCCTTATGGGGGTCTCTCATTCCTGGACCCGGTGTGGATCGTGTGTGGGGGTTCCTAGGAGCTAGGGGCAAAAAGAACTTTATTCCCAGGGGCCCTAGAACCTAAGATTCCCACGCCAATTGTCTTTGAACTTGACCGAAGTGATTAAACTCTTTTCAAAGACATTGTATCCGCTTTTGCGGTCTGCGGTTTGGATGGCTGCCAACCTGTTCCTCGAGGCCAGCGTTGAGGAATCTCCATTGAAGTCAATGAGCCCATTGACTTACAATGGGAAACCGCCACTCCTCCTCTCGGACGCCACCTGCTGGTCGTCGCTGGAAAACAGGTCCAAAACCGCTACTTCTGCCATTAGAACGCATGGAGTCTCAATGGCGACCTATGGAAGGCTGCAAAATGGAGCCTGAAAAGGCGGGAAAAGGGAACAAAGGGCTATAATCACTAAATTAACATTAACCCCTTCCCTCCCGCATCAACCCTAGTGTATGTGTGAGTGCAAACACCAAGATGAGACATTACATTTATACAGGGGAATAATAAACAGTTGGATACTGAAGCAAGGTAAAAAAACACATTACTGGACCTCAGTCCAGTTAACCCCTTGCTTCCCAGGTGAGAGTAGGGGGTGGCCAAATGGGGTGTAACCCCTTTAATCCCGGGCCAAATCCCCTCTCTCTTGACAACCTGATCTGTTGGGGGTTCACACATAATCCCCAAATGTTTCTCCTAAACCGCATAGGGGAGACATTAATAATGAATACCTTCATTTCATACACGAGCCTAGAAAAAGAATTATACTTGTTAAAGGGGCTATTCTCCTTGCTTTGTCCAGAAAGATTTTTGTACAAACTGCCTTATCTTTTTCTCTTTTGTCCTGCTCAATTAGCTTATTGGAAATCTCCCCCCCTACCCCCTAGTAATCACTGTCTCTTTAATCCATGTTTTATATCTCTAGCATAGCATCCCTCCTCTCTGTACAGTATCATCCCTCATCCCCAGCTCCCTCCTCTCCCTTTCTCGCACTCTGAATGCCATCACAGCTAAATACTTGTGCTGATTAGCAGGACGTGTCGGCCGCTGTGTGAGATCAATGTTCTGAATGCACCACGGAAAGCAGATCAATGGCTGTTTGAGCTGGGCCGTGGTGCCGAGCGGACATTGATTCTGATCCAGGGCTGCAGCCAACAGATACTGGGCTTGGGATGGACCACTGTTAAAATGTTAAAGACCCAAAAAACAAGTGTGTGTGTGTGTGTGTGTGTGTGTGTATATATATATTTTTTTTTTTAAATATATATATTTTTTAGAGAGAGAGAGATATATATATATATATATATAGTGTTTTTGACAAGCACATATATGCAGGTGTGTGTGTGTGTGTGTGTATGTATATATATAGATATATATAGATATATATCTATATATATATATATATCTATATATATATACACATGCACTTTTCAAATCACTGCATCATTTTTTTATTTACAGTATGTTTTTGTACGGCTCAGTTTATGATGAAATACATTTGTATAGTGTGTTTTGTGATATTAATCACTACGTTTTTAGTAGTTAAGTCATTAAAAATGGGAATTTACTTATCGTGTCTTAATTTATGAAACATACTTTACAAACTATCTTCCTTCCATCGCATTATTGCTGCTGCAACATAAGACGTACTGCAGCAAAGGGGTTCATTGATTGCACAAGAAGATAAGAGGGTGGCTTCCAGGCTACTGAGATGTTCCTTGAAAAGGTGAGTTTTAAATCAAGGCTCAAGGGGGTTATTTTAAAAACCAGCTGTTAGCAATGGGTAACACATTCACATGTCTGGCTATAAAGCATCGAACAGCTACCATCACCGTTTTGTTACTAACCCCCAAGGATGTGGAGGGAGAGGCTTCTCCCAGTTCTGTTTGCACTGCAATGTGCCTCTCTTCTCAGACCAGATGAGACACAGAGAGCAGTAATTAAACATGCTACACCCCACAGAGACAGCAAACAGCTGGGGTCTCCGGCTCACACTCCCCTCCCATACTACATTTCCCTTCCTCATCCCCCCCCAGCAGAGAACACTTATACTGATTCATTGTGATAGCAATCTTTAATTTGACCTAAATATTAATGGCTTACTGCACATCTTATCACTCGGCCTGGCAGGACCAGACAGAGAGATACAATGTACAGTCTCACATTCTACTAACAGATTTATTATAGGGCCAGAGGTCACCCCTTCAAGTGCTGGCAATCCTAGATTTCCCAAGGAGTGGGGTTGTACCCAGTGAATTTAAATTTGTGTCATATTGTCATCATATTGAATAGGGTCCTTAGAAAGTTTGGTTTAAGGTGCAGCCCCTAGTACTTATGGGTTTTTTTTGTGCCCAGTGCCCAGTTCCTTGTGTGTTTTATATTTTATTTTTATAATATTAATCTGCAGATATCTGCCTCCAAAATCAAATACTTTAGACTGAAATGAATATGGCTGCCATTTTCCCCATAAAGGTAAGTCGGGTTCAGCTGGAGTGATAAATGCTTATTAGCATTTTTCATAATGATTGAAAAGAAAACAGAAGGTTGTATATGTTTAAAGCACCATTGTCTTAAAAAAAATAAAATGTTTTATATCTCCCCCCCATCCCCCGACGCGGGAAGCGGGGTTTTTCCTGGAGCTCAACCATGTTCATTTCAGCTCCGGGGACCCCTTTCTCCACGAGATACTTACACCGGAAGGGAATGCGGCATCTTTCTGCTGTTTAAAGGTTCCGCCTCACGGGGGCCAAAAAGAAGCCGCAATGGTTGATGTCACACCTTCCTATTGGCTTGCAGGATGAGACCTTTAAATAGACATTTTCTGTGCCCAGTCAGGGCTGCTAGTGGCACCCCCTTCAGCTGTTAGTATCTCGGGGAGCAGAGAGTCTCCAGAGCTGAAATCAACGCGGTTCAGCTCCGAAGTTTTTGACCTGCTACTCGAGACTGCCACTGAAAAGGAGTTCACTGCCCCTGACTCTCATACTGTATGTGTAGCAAAGAAGGATGGGGGGCCGTGTTCGTCCTTTCTTCCATATACTCTAGTAACAAAGGAGGGAGAGAGAGTATGATACCTTTTATTGGACCAACAAGTAGTTGATATGTTCAAGGTTTCGAACCTCTCAGGGTCCTTTATCGGGTAACTGTATGTGTATGTAAAGAGGTGTATGTGTTAGAGAAGCCCCCTGTCTCTAAGGTATGTGTTATAGAGAAGCCCCTACCTCTGAGGTGTGTGTGGTGGAGAAGCCCCCTACCTCTGAGATGTGTGTGTGTGTCTGTGTGTCTGTGTGTGTGTGAGTGAGGCCCCCTGCCTCTGAGATGTGTGTGTATATGTGTTAGTGGGGCCCCCTGCCTCTGAGATGTGTGTGTTAGTGAGGCCCCTGCCTCTGATGTGTGTGTGTGTGTGTGTTAGTGAGGCCCCCTGCCCCTGAGATGTGTGTGTGTGTGTGTTAGTGAGGCTGTCTGCCTCTGAGATGTGTGTGTTAGTGAGGCTGTCTGCCTCTGTGATGTGTATGTGTGTGTGTTAGTGAGGCCCCCTGCCTCATAGGTGTGTGTTTGTGTGTGTGTGTGTTAGTGAGGCTGTCTGCCTCTGAGATGTGTGTGTTTGTGTGTGTGTGTGTGTGTTAGGGAGTCCCCCTGCCATGCGCATTCTCCCCCACCCCTCTCTCTCTGTGTAGTGCAGTACACCATGCAGTGAGCTGTGATCCTGTCTTTGCTCTCAGTAGGAGTTGAATTAGCTGCTGATAAATTATGAAATTAAGCTCATTTTTCTCTCTCCTTTATTTAAGTCACTGTTATTTGATGCTTCATTATACATTGCACAGCTACTGCTTAGCGGCTCATTATCTTCCCCCAGCCAATCATGCCTCTCTGCTTGTGCCCTTTATTCCAGTACAGGGAATGTGTGTTGGGTATCTCCACCCCTAATTCTTACACCTTTCTTTCCAGCAGGAAAGGGGTTAAAAAAGTGGTGCTTTGCAGACTTAGGGCCTCATGCAGTAAGCGCCGATAAGCCGTTTATCGCAATTTTTTCGCCAAATTTGCCCTCCCGATTCAGTAAGCGCTGATACTGTAAGTGGGAAAAATCAGCAATTTTTGTTGTCGATAAAAACTTATCGGCAGCCGGGTGCCGATAAGCCACTTATCTGCACTTTTTGAACTCGGCTGAATTCAAGTAGCCCCGATCAGCTTTTCGCTGCTGATCGGCACTCCAGAATGGAGAGTTTTTCGTCAATTCGTCCCGCCAACTAAAGTTGGCAAGTTGGTGGAGGAGAAGATCGACATGGGCGACACTTAGAAAAAATCAGGCCTTTTTCCTGTCTGTGATTGATGCCGGGGGTCTCCGGAGCTGATACCAGCACCGGAGGCCCCCGGCATGCATCCGAGGCAGGAAAAATGCATGTACAGCCCACTTCATTACCTTAGCGGCTAACCGCTAAGGCAATGAAGGGGTTAACCCACCGTGCCAGCTTTATTGTGGGTAGCGGGTGTGGGTGAAGGGGGTATTAGCCACAACGGTGGTTGTTTAGGGCTTGCGGGGGGGTTGCGGGTGCACTTAACCCCTTCACGACCGTAGCAGTTAATATCGCTACGGTCATGAAGGGGTTAAGACCTCCCGCTACCCACCCGCAAGCCCTAAACAACCACCGTTGTGGCTAATACCCCCTTCACCCACACCCGCTACCCACAATAAACAATAATCACACACAGCAGCCCCACACTAAATAAATAAATAAATATATCTAAATAAATAAATTAATATATATATATAGATATATATATATAGATATATATATATTACCCCAACAACCCCTTTAACCCCTAACATACACATATATGCACATCAATGATACTATAGGCCGGCGGGGGCCCTCGGGTGTTACCCGCAGGCCTGCAGTACCAATTATGTGCCCCCCCCCAAATTAATGTAAAAACACATACATACTTATAAAGAAATAACCACTCCCCCCTCCCCCCTTAACACATACAGTATAGTAATGGCCACAATTACTATTATCCACAAATGGATAATAGTGAATTTGCCCATTTTAAATACATAAACACAAATCAATACATTAAATACATATAGTACTCACCCATGTCCGGCTGCTACGATGAAGGCCATCCTCATCTTCATCCTGCCCATGCACCCTCCGCTGCTGCAAAACAGACACAAGAATGAAAACATCCAATGTAATGTCCCATAACCCCTCAATCACCATAACGGTTATTAACCGCTACAGTCTTTAAGGGGTTAACCCACCCTCACCCACCACTCGGGAGGCCTACATACCCTCCCACACTAACCCCTCACCCCGTGAGGCCTAACCACCTTCACCCACTACCCACAAGGGAGGCCTACCCACATACCGTTGGGGCCAATACCCCCTACCCCCACCCACAGTACTCACAATAAAAACAATACACAGTCCCACAATATGCATCATTCTTTTTATTAAATACATTACCCACCCCCTGTGCCCCCCCATAAATACATGATTTATCCTTTTACATACAGGGTTCATACCCCAGCCCCATGCGAGTCCCCGGCGGGCTGGCGGGGCACCTGACAGACCTACAGGGTACCAGCAACTTGTTTCACACAGGTTCTGGAGGCCTGTTGGTGGGTCCCGCCAAGCGCCATGGCCCCCAGGTGGTCTCCTTGGGTCACCGTGGGCCACAATTGGGTCCCCACGGTAGGCCCGGGGATGTCTGGGAGCCCCGGGTCAGACCCACAGGTGTCTGCGGGGCCTCGGGTGGTTCCCACGGGGGTCTGGGGAACTCACGAGTGCTCACTATGGGTCCGTGGTGCCCCCACGGATGTGGGACCACCGCTTCATCCCCGCACCTATGGGTACATGGTGCCCCCAAGGATGTGGGACCACCGCTTCATCCCCGCAGACTACGTGTCCACAGTGCCCCTACAGATGTGAGGCCACCACTTCATCCCCGCAGGTGTCACCCGTGGAACCACCAGCCTGATACCCGTGAGATACCCGAGGAGACCGCAGGTGGTCTCCAGAGGTCTCACGCAGAACCAAGAAACCAACCCTGAATGTAAAAAAAATAAACCTGGCCTATACATTCAATACATACACCCCTCCCCCCCCCAACACCTACAGTACAATAATGTGCAAAATAACTATTATCCAGATATGGATAATAGATTATTTATTAAACACATTAACTAGCATATTAAAATAAATAAAGTACTACTAACCTCATCAATAAGAAGCCCCCGTCGCCAGCAACATCCTTGTCTTTTGTTGCCCACAAAATACATAGCCAATACATTGCAATTACATTCAGATATCAATTAACCCCTTAAACACCTTATCGGATAATAACCGCAAAGGTAATTAAGGGGTTAAGCCACACTGGCCCGATACCCACCCTTCACCCATTCATTTGTACAGTGGCTTCATCATGCAACTATATATATATACAGATATAGATATATATATATATATATATATATATACACACACACACACACACACACACACACACACACACATGATGAACCAATATACAAATAAATGTAGAAGGGTTATAAAAAACATGCTGTACTACAAATACCACTTCTCCATACAGACACACTACAATAAAATCAATTTCCTTTAATAATCCAATCTGATCTTCCAATCAAAATCCTCAAATGCCAATCAAAAACCTCAAATGACAATCAAAACATTGCATTTACATTGTATATATGATGCATACAATCTATGCACCATATACATTCTGCAAATTAATGTTAACAATAACATATTCAAAACAAAATACCAATACATCCAAACAAGTATACTATTTAAACCAATCCAGTAAACATAAATCAATTAGCATTCATTAATTACATCCCTAAACAATTTACATTCCATCCCTAACAATTAAACAATTAACTAATTCAAGCGTTGAACAGAACAAGTTATCCTGTGAAAAAATATAAGTACCAACAAGAATACAATATACAAAAGCAAGCCTCACCCTGACCTAAAGTACACCATACAATAGCAACAATTACATCTATCTAATTTTAAAATACATTATACACACAATTAGGTGTTGGGGGGAGGGAGGGTGTATGTATTGAATGTATAGGCCAGGTTTATTTTTTTTACATTCAGGGTTGGTTTCTTGGTTCTGCGTGAGACCTCTGGAGACCACCTGCGGTCTCCTCGGGTATCTCACGGGTATCAGGCTGGTGGTTCCACGGGTGACACCTGCAGGGATGAAGTGGTGGCCTCACATCTGTGGGGGCACCGCGGACCTGTAGTCTGCGGGGATGGGTGACATGAGTGACTGGGTGGGTGAGTGACTTGAATGGCTGGGTGAGTGACTGGATGGGTAGGTGGGTGAGTGACTTGACTGAGTGACTGGGTGGGTGAGTGGGTGGGTGGGTGACTGAGTAGGTGGGTGACTGGGTGGGTGGGTGAGTGAGTGACTGGGTGGGTAGGTGGGTGAGTGACTGGGTGAGTGATTGGGTGGGTGGGTGTGGGTGGGTGGGTGACCCTTGACTGAGTTACTGGGTGGGTGACTTTGACTGAGTAGATGGGTGACTGGGTGGGTGGGTGAGTGACTTCCCTGGGTGGATGGGTAACTTTGTGACTGGGTGGGTGACTGAGTGACTTGGGTGAGTGACTGGGTGGTTAAGTGAGTGACTGACTGGGTGGGTGGGTGACTGACCTTGACCGGGTGGGTGCTGCTTCCTGCTTCCTTGCCTTCCAGATGCTTCCCCCCTGCCCCTGTGGCTGCAGCCCGGGGCGTGAGGTAGGCTCGGGGGCGCGGGGGGTGGGCGGCTGGGGGCGAGACTGGCGGGCTAATTCCGCAGCTGCTGTGGCTGAGGCGCGCGCAGGGAAGCTGGGTTGGCGCACGCGGGCGAAGCTCAATGTGCGCGGGCTCGCAATGGCGCTTCCCCTCCGTCCCACGTTGGGAGCGTGGGGGGAGCGGGCCCACAGGCAGCAGGCCAGGCGCTATGCGCATGTGCGCCGGGACCTCGGCTCTGTGCATGCGCTCAGGGAATCGCCTCCATTTTTTAAAATATATATATATTTTAATATAATGGCACCGGCCGTCCAGGGGGCCAGGCCCACTGACTCACGGGACGCCAACCCCGGCAGACGCGCCCTGTTAGCGGCCCTGCTTTTTAGTAAGGGAATAGGGTTGTGGATCAATGCTCTGCAGTCTTGGATATCTTCGTTTTTTAGTTTTGCTGACTATATTCACGGCTATGGTTTGGTTACCATATGGTCTTAAGATCAAGACCAGCTCTGTTAACTACTCGTGAATCTTTGTGTTTCAATAACTTTTCCAAAATGATATATCCATGCACCAAATGGATAAATGACTCCCACTTCTATGTTGCCATCTCCAGTATCTCAGTCCATTCTTCTTTGTCATTACTTCACAAGTGACATCATTGATATTATATCGTTTGCATATGAAGCATAAACTGATTAGCATGATGCCATTATACTGCATACTGGAAATCCTGGGTTAAAACATTACATTTAAAATAACAGAAAAAAATGAATTTTACAATTACAGTCAATTATATAACACTATAAGTGTAAAATTAGATTGTAATTAGATAGTTATTTTCCGTTTCTATCCAGTTTTATTCAAACTCAAAGAAATGTGATCATTGATTAGATGATGGGTTATTCAACTCGAGTCCTCAAGCCCCCCCAACAGGTCAGGTTTTCAGGATATCCCAGCTTCAGCACAGGTGACTCAATCAGTGGATAAAGACTGAGCCTCTGATTGAGCCACCTGTGCTGCAACTTGGATATCATGAAGTCCTGACCTGTTGCGGCGGGTAGGGGGGGGTTGAGGACTGGTGTTGAGCCCCCCTGTATTAGATGATGGGATTCCCCAGAAAATGAAGCATCTCACAAGGGTGCCCTGTGGGGAAAAGGTTGGCTGCAGTAACAACTCATATCATATGCTGACACATGCAGGGCAAAACCAGAGCAAAGGAGTGCACCTTAATATGTAGCTGCTAAGGGAAGTATATTGCACACTAATTGATGCTTTTGTATTTATTTCATTATTAAAGCCCATATTGTGATTTTGTGCTTGGAACATATAATGTTACTGTGGACGGACGTTCACAGAGGTACGCAATTAGGAGGCTTTATAATGTGAAATTATAATAAGGCTTTATTGTGCCTTTTCCTTTTTATCAGGAAAATATCCAAACAAGGGGGGGGAACAAAGCTTCTATTCACTTGGGAGTATTTCTAGTGAAATCCTATGCACATCTCCCTTAGTCAAGCAGTTCTCGCAGCCCCAAAACATATAACATGAAATAAGCAGATATAAGCAGTCTCTTAAGAATAAAAGTCTTATCTGTTTCTTGGAGGGAAAACTTGTCACTTCCTGGTTCAGCTTCAGGTGTAGTAGTTTTCCCTGTGTCTTGAAATCAGACTGATCAGCTCCAAGGGTCAGCTCTCAGTCAGAGCTAAAGAGTCACTTCCTGTCTGAACAGACAGGTTTTTGTAAACAATCTCAATCAGGCAGGTGGTGTTTAGTAATTAACTACCAGAGATTGTATATATGATGCATACAATCTATGCACCATATACATTCTGCAAATTAATGTTAACAATAACATATTCAAAACAAAATACCAATACATCCAAACAAGTATACTATTTAAACCAATCCAGTAAACATAAATCAATTAGCATTCATTAATTACATCCCTAAACAATTTACATTCCATCCCTAACAATTAAACAATTAACTAATTCAAGCGTTGAACAGAACAAGTTATCCTGTGAAAAAATATAAGTACCAACAAGAATACAATATACAAAAGCAAGCCTCACCCTGACCTAAAGTACACCATACAATAGCAACAATTACATCTATCTAATTTTAAAATACATTATACACACAATTAGGTGTTGGGGGGAGGGAGGGTGTATGTATTGAATGTATAGGCCAGGTTTATTTTTTTTACATTCAGGGTTGGTTTCTTGGTTCTGCGTGAGACCTCTGGAGACCACCTGCGGTCTCCTCGGGTATCTCACGGGTATCAGGCTGGTGGTTCCACGGGTGACACCTGCAGGGATGAAGTGGTGGCCTCACATCTGTGGGGGCACCGCGGACCTGTAGTCTGCGGGGATGGGTGACATGAGTGACTGGGTGGGTGAGTGACTTGAATGGCTGGGTGAGTGACTGGATGGGTAGGTGGGTGAGTGACTTGACTGAGTGACTGGGTGGGTGAGTGGGTGGGTGGGTGACTGAGTAGGTGGGTGACTGGGTGGGTGGGTGAGTGAGTGACTGGGTGGGTAGGTGGGTGAGTGACTGGGTGAGTGATTGGGTGGGTGGGTGTGGGTGGGTGGGTGACCCTTGACTGAGTTACTGGGTGGGTGACTTTGACTGAGTAGATGGGTGACTGGGTGGGTGGGTGAGTGACTTCCCTGGGTGGATGGGTAACTTTGTGACTGGGTGGGTGACTGAGTGACTTGGGTGAGTGACTGGGTGGTTAAGTGAGTGACTGACTGGGTGGGTGGGTGACTGACCTTGACCGGGTGGGTGCTGCTTCCTGCTTCCTTGCCTTCCAGATGCTTCCCCCCTGCCCCTGTGGCTGCAGCCCGGGGCGTGAGGTAGGCTCGGGGGCGCGGGGGGTGGGCGGCTGGGGGCGAGACTGGCGGGCTAATTCCGCAGCTGCTGTGGCTGAGGCGCGCGCAGGGAAGCTGGGTTGGCGCACGCGGGCGAAGCTCAATGTGCGCGGGCTCGCAATGGCGCTTCCCCTCCGTCCCACGTTGGGAGCGTGGGGGGAGCGGGCCCACAGGCAGCAGGCCAGGCGCTATGCGCATGTGCGCCGGGACCTCGGCTCTGTGCATGCGCTCAGGGAATCGCCTCCATTTTTTAAAATATATATATATTTTAATATAATGGCACCGGCCGTCCAGGGGGCCAGGCCCACTGACTCACGGGACGCCAACCCCGGCAGACGCGCCCTGTTAGCGGCCCTGCTTTTTAGTAAGGGAATAGGGTTGTGGATCAATGCTCTGCAGTCTTGGATATCTTCGTTTTTTAGTTTTGCTGACTATATTCACGGCTATGGTTTGGTTACCATATGGTCTTAAGATCAAGACCAGCTCTGTTAACTACTCGTGAATCTTTGTGTTTCAATAACTTTTCCAAAATGATATATCCATGCACCAAATGGATAAATGACTCCCACTTCTATGTTGCCATCTCCAGTATCTCAGTCCATTCTTCTTTGTCATTACTTCACAAGTGACATCATTGATATTATATCGTTTGCATATGAAGCATAAACTGATTAGCATGATGCCATTATACTGCATACTGGAAATCCTGGGTTAAAACATTACATTTAAAATAACAGAAAAAAATGAATTTTACAATTACAGTCAATTATATAACACTATAAGTGTAAAATTAGATTGTAATTAGATAGTTATTTTCCGTTTCTATCCAGTTTTATTCAAACTCAAAGAAATGTGATCATTGATTAGATGATGGGTTATTCAACTCGAGTCCTCAAGCCCCCCCAACAGGTCAGGTTTTCAGGATATCCCAGCTTCAGCACAGGTGACTCAATCAGTGGATAAAGACTGAGCCTCTGATTGAGCCACCTGTGCTGCAACTTGGATATCATGAAGTCCTGACCTGTTGCGGCGGGTAGGGGGGGGTTGAGGACTGGTGTTGAGCCCCCCTGTATTAGATGATGGGATTCCCCAGAAAATGAAGCATCTCACAAGGGTGCCCTGTGGGGAAAAGGTTGGCTGCAGTAACAACTCATATCATATGCTGACACATGCAGGGCAAAACCAGAGCAAAGGAGTGCACCTTAATATGTAGCTGCTAAGGGAAGTATATTGCACACTAATTGATGCTTTTGTATTTATTTCATTATTAAAGCCCATATTGTGATTTTGTGCTTGGAACATATAATGTTACTGTGGACGGACGTTCACAGAGGTACGCAATTAGGAGGCTTTATAATGTGAAATTATAATAAGGCTTTATTGTGCCTTTTCCTTTTTATCAGGAAAATATCCAAACAAGGGGGGGGAACAAAGCTTCTATTCACTTGGGAGTATTTCTAGTGAAATCCTATGCACATCTCCCTTAGTCAAGCAGTTCTCGCAGCCCCAAAACATATAACATGAAATAAGCAGATATAAGCAGTCTCTTAAGAATAAAAGTCTTATCTGTTTCTTGGAGGGAAAACTTGTCACTTCCTGGTTCAGCTTCAGGTGTAGTAGTTTTCCCTGTGTCTTGAAATCAGACTGATCAGCTCCAAGGGTCAGCTCTCAGTCAGAGCTAAAGAGTCACTTCCTGTCTGAACAGACAGGTTTTTGTAAACAATCTCAATCAGGCAGGTGGTGTTTAGTAATTAACTACCAGAGATTAACCACCACACTGCTGGATTAAAGGTACATTACTGAACAGGGATAAGTCCCCTGTTACAGTTACCTTTAAATATTTTTTGTCTTTCTGGTATGATAAATCTAACCTTTTCACCTTCGGTTATCTCAGTGTATGTGTTAATAACCATTGCACCTTCACCTTTAGTGTGTGTGTTTTGGTTGTTTCTCCCACACTCCGTGATCAGATTCTTAAAGGCAGGGAGTAGGGATCCCCCCTGTCCTCAAGACCAATTGTGTGGGGGTTTTTTACATAAAAAAAATTATTTGCATTTACACAACACCCTAATATTGAGAGGGGTTGTGGCTCATCTTCATTTTATAGGTTGTTTTGGTTATCCCATTGCGATGACCATCACAGGGCATGATCATACAGCTCAACCTCTCTCACTACATACAACGTAAGGGGCTCACCATTCTCACCCCTGTACTGTAAATATCAGGAAGATGGGATTACTAGTTGTTCCCCAGTTTCATTTTGGAGGTTACCTTAGTAAGCCCATATTTCTGATTATTATTAGTTTCTCCCTTCTCACAGCAATAAACTGTGTGCTTAAGTAGGATGGTACACCAGTGCCAGCCGCGGTGATCAGAGATGTTAATTATGGGATTTATGTGAGTAACCCCTGTCTTCATATGGTGTTTTGTGCGTGCTGCTTACTTTTATATTTTCTAAGCACACACAACAATTCAACAGTATATGTATACAACAGTGAGCCTAGAAGCCTCAACGCACATCCAAAATAACAAATTACAGTATATATTTTCCTTAACATAAGAATGGGTCATTTAGTTCAATCTTTTAGTCAAAGTAGACCCTTTCAGCAGGTTCTTGCACAGGGGCTCAATATTAAATATACCAAAACAATAAAGGAAAAAAAATTAGGCAAAATAATTTTTATTGTATGGGGTGTTTAATATGGGTGATCCAAACAACATTTGGATAGCCATATTGTATACAGTACTTCTTTAAACAAGACACAATATTTTTTGCAAATTGTACTTATGACAACATTAAATGAAAGTTTAACTTGTTCTCAGAAAATGGTACAGTATATGGGTACTAGGATACACCACATGACTGACACAGAAATTGTTTGAATGTTCTATTGCAAAAATGTGAAAATACTCTAGGCAATGTATATAGAAACTTGGTAGTGAAAGGGTTAATGCAAAAAATCTCAGTGACAATTTAAGCTAACCCGCCATTGAGCTGAGATAATCCAAGGCTTTGCCTCTAGGCCTCTAAATTCAAATATAGGAGCCAAGAGACCTTGCTTAACAATAATTGTGCTGACACAGTGGTCATCTTTGACCTCTTAATCCCTTACAAAAAAAACCCACAAATTCTACTGCAGTGGCTCTTAGGGTTGAAAGGGTTAAACACCCAGATTCCCTGTTCATTTTTGATGGAAAGGAGTGCTAAAGATTCTAGTAAAGGCTCCTTCACATCTCCCTGTCACTCTTCTGGATTTATCTTCTGAGATGAGTGGGAGAAGAGGAATTATTACACCCTAGACCCACCATAAAGCAATCCTGTTAATTGGACCGGTACAGTGAGAAATATGAACGGTGCACAGAGGAGACAGTGTGGGAAGCCGCTGACACACTCACCTGGCACTGGCACAGGGAACAGGTACAGTAGTTGTGCTACTACAGATGTGTAGAT